>NW_026690635.1:0-9625 GCF_015227805.2 Hirundo rustica | reverse complement strand
AGAGGCCATTTTGAGTGGCTCCACTGTGCAGGAATCCAATGGGAAGGAAAAGCCCCAGAGATCCTGCAAGAGGAGGGCTTCCAAACCCATCCCAGGGTTCTTGGAAAAGGGAAGACCCACCCTGTGCTGGGAAGATGGACAGAGCTTCAGCCAGAGCTCCCACCTGATCCAGAACCAGATGATCCAAACTGGGGATTGGCCCTATAAGTGTGGGGAATGTGGGAAGGGCTTCAAGCACAACTCCACCCTTGTGACCCACCGGCGCATCCACACCGGGGAGAGGCTCTACGAGTGTGCAGAATGCAGGAAGAGCTTCAGCCAGAAATCCCTCTTGATCCGTCACCTGAGGATCCACAGCACAGAAGGGCCCTACAAGTGTGAGCAATGTGGGATGAGCTTCAGCCACAGCTCCATCCTGATCCGCCACCAGAGGATCCACACCAAGGAACGGCCCTTCCAGTGTGAGCAATGTGAGAAGAGCTTCAACCAGCGCTCCCACTTGATCCGCCACCAGAACATCCACGCTGAGGAAAGGCCATACAAGTGTGGGGAATGTGGGAAGACCTTCAGCCAGAGGTCCCAGCTGATCTGCCACCAGAGGATCCACACTGGCGAAAGGACATATAAGTGTGGGGAATGTGGGAAGGGCTTCCGCCACAGCTCCAGCCTGATCCGCCACCAGAGGATCCACACCAGGGAACGGCCCTACCAGTGTGAGGAATGTGGGATGAGCTTCAGCCAGACCTTCCACCTGATCTGCCACCACAGGATCCACACTGGGGAGAGGCCCTACAAGTGTGAGCAATGTGGAAGAGCTTCAACCAGAGCTCCAACTTGATCCGCCACCAGAACATCCACGCTGAGGAAAGGCCATACAAGTGTGGGGAATGTGGCAAGGGCTTCAACCAGAGAAATAAACTGATCATCCACCTAAAGATCCACACCGGGGAGAGACCTGACAAATGTCCCGAGGTTTCAGAGAAGCTCCAGTCTCCTCATGCACCAGCGGATTCACACAGAGGAGAGGCCCTTCTGCTGCCCCAACTGCAGGAAGGGCTTCAAGCACAACTCCACCCTCATCATTCACCAGCGTATCCACCCTGGGGAAATGCCCTACAAGTGTGCGGAATGCAGGAGGGGCTTCCACCAGAGTTTCCAACTGGTCATCCACCAAATGATCCACACTGGGGAGAGGCCCAACGAGTGTGGGGAATGTGGAATGAGCTTCAGCATAAGGTCCCACCTGATCTGCCACCTGAGGATCCAAACCAGGGAATGGCCCTACACATGTCCCACTTGTGGGAAGAGCTTGTCCAGGAGCTCTCACTTGAGCAGACACCAACGGAGACACTGGTAAGGGAAGACCTAAGGGTGCCTCAGGTGCAGGAAGAGCTTTGTGCACTGCTTCAACTTACTCCTGCTTCAGAGGACCCACATAGGCCAGAGAATTGGTGGCCTACATTCCCAGCGATCTGCATTGGGAAGACACTGGGCTAGTGGTCCTTTTCTTTGGTGGTCCCCAATATTATTTTGATTCATCTTCATCCCTTAAATACAGACAAAACAGGGGATAAAAATCAACAAATTCCTCAAATGCATTTAAAGCCTCATGTTTTACTAGTGTTTCAGGTAGCAATTAGTATAAAAGATAAGGACAGCCCCAGTTCAGGGGGAGACGTGAGAAGTCCAGCCACGGCAAACACCTTGTGGGACACTGAGAAATTGTAAGATAAGAAAGAATAGACGAAGTATGCAACCTTGAAAAATCTAAACCTGAAGACTCCGTCTCTTCCTTCGGTTTGGCACAGCGCTGTGCAGAGGGCAAAGGACTCTAAAACCATCTGAATGCTGGGGTAAGCCCCCGACCTTTCAGGGCAATCTAGGACTCAGGGAGATATTGGGGAGGATTTGAGGGTTTGAGGATATTTAGTGTGGTGGTCTCCATTTCTTGGAGCTCAAAGAGATGAGAGGGTTTGATCTGTCACCTCAAAAGCACTCAATGCTAAAATTACTCAATCTCACCACAAAATTACTTGATTGCACACCCCGTGAGGGAGGGATGGGGCTGGAAGGGGATTGGGTGAAGTGGGATGCAAATCAAGAGGAGTGAGGTGGGCATTAGGTGGGACAGGATGGGTGGGATGTGGTTTGGGAGGTGTGAAATTGGGGAAATAGGGCTTGGTAAGGGGGTCTTGATGTCCAGGAGGGGTGGGATGGGTTGGGGTTGAGACTAGGGAGGTGGGGTTGGGTCTGGAATGAGACAGCCCAAGGCTGGGAATGACCAAGGGACGGGGAGCTGGTTCCTGAGTGAGTTTTTGGATATTCCACATTCCTGAAGAAATTTTAGGGTATCCCACGTTTCTGAGGCAGTCTTGGGCCACTCCCCATCTCTTGGGTGGTTTCCTGAGAGCTGCTCCATGGAGCTCCATTTCCAGGGGTGGTTGCCTTGGGCATGAGCTCAGAGCTGCAGCCAGAGTCCATTGCCTCGGTGCTGGAGAGCAGAGAAATGATGAATGGCCCCAGACATCTCCAGTGTGTGTTTGGGGGCCAGGGCAAGTTCTGCGTAGGTGGGGCAGTCACTGCCCCAGCCCCAGCCACTGCAGCCTCTGGTCCAGCCCCAAAGTGGCTGCCAAGCCCCTGGCACCCCGAAAACCCCTCCTGTGAGAGAGACCAGAGCAGGTGAGGCTGTGACACGGCTGTGACATTGACATGTCCCACGGCCCCAGAGCTCACAGCAGCTGAGATGGCGCTGGATCCTAGGGTGACTGTGGATCTCTCTCTCCCTCTGTCTCTTCTCCTGACTTCCTCTTCTTAATATCTGGAGAACTGGAAGTTGGACAGGTTAGAGTTTGCTCAGTCAGTGCGTTCTGAAGTGATTTACTCTAACTCCATGTTGCTTTAAGATTTCCCAAGTATCTCATTCTCTGAAGTTTGCAACTAAAAGTTTGTTCTCCACCCTCCTGAGAAGTTTGTTGTTTTCTCCCATGCGCCACCCGAGAGGATCAAGATACCTCAAGTCCCTTTCCAACACCGGCCGAGGGAGCTTGGGGCACAGCAGCAGGAACTGCAGGGCTGAGCAAGGCCTGGGTTTTGGCTGGAGGAAGCAGAAAGGCCAAGCCCTGAGCCCAGGCCTGGCACAGCAGGGCCTGTCCCTCACGGGTGCCTCGGGGCTGTTTGTGGGGCAGTGGGATGGGAGGGGCAGCAAGGACAAATGTCATCAAACTGCAACCCCTGCCAGCCTGCTCAGGGAGGGGCCAGGGAGGACCAAAGTGCAGCCCCTGAAAGGAAAGTTCCTTCTGTGGGGCCTCCAGAGGAGCTGCCAGAGCCCAGGGGACAAAGGCCTGGGTGCCTGTGGCCCTGCCAGCCCTGCCCAGCCCTTGGCCATCTGTCCTGCAGGCTGTGCCCCCTGTGCGTGCTGCTCCTGTGCCCTGGCCGGCTGCACACGCCCCTCTCGCTGTCCCCCCCAGCATTTCTCAGCCCAGCATTTCTGTGCCCTCCCTGGGCTCCCTGCACCCAGCGCTGCCGGCTCCTGGCACACAGAGCCAGGGCAGGAGCCCACCCTGCCAAGGGCCTTTGGAGCAGGGTGGTGGCTGCCATGGCTTCTGACCTCAGCAGCTGCTCCTGGCATGGTTCCATGGAAACCCATGGGTGCTGTGTGGTAGGAGCAGGAGGTTTGGGCCGCAGGACATTCCGCCTGCGTCGTTACCCCACAATCGGTGGCCGTGCCTGGGGCTCTGGGCCTGGCCCCACATGCACTGAGCTCCCGACACTGTGGGAGCTCCCCGGGCTGGGCTCAGGTTCCTGCTGGGACTGGGCAGCAGGCTGGGCTCCAACTGGGATCAGCAGCAGCTGGAAATACCTCTGGGCATCTCCACTTTGTGCTGCTGCTCAGAGGAAGCAATGAAGCGAGTCAAAAAATTCTGCTTTCTCTTTCTCCTGATGGATTTTTTCATTATATTTGACACTCCTCAAGCAATTTCTGTGATGGCCTCTGTCAGTTGAGTCTATTTCAGCAGCAGCAACAGGGCTGTGTTTGAGTGCTGCAAATGTGGCCTGTGTGGCTTTAATTCTCCTTAACTTTGTGCTCAGGGACTTGTGAACATTTGGGGATCTGCTGCTCATGATGACAGATTTTCCTGTCGTGAAAGCACTCTGGATGGCACTGATCAAAAAAGGCAATTGCAGTTTTATGGATAGAATTCAAGTGGCAACCAGAAGAGGGGTAAGGGCAGTCATGATCTACAATTCCCAAGGCAAAGGCAGCAGCAGCCTCCTGCTGTCGCCTCAGGGTGAGTAAAACAGTGCTGAAAACAGCGCTGGAACCCGATCCTTTCTTTCTCTGGAGGCTGGGTCAGGGCAGCACAGACGGGCCCTGAGGAATCAGGGCTGTTTGTGGGTGATTGTTGCCCTACTCCAGCATTCAGCTGGAAAAAGCCCTTGGAAGGCGAGGCAGGAGCAGGTGGGAAGGGGCCGGCGCTGCTGCTGCTCCTGCCCGGGAGCCCCGGCTGGGCCGGGCCGGCGCCCGCTGCGCTGCGGCTCCTGCTGCTGCCAGAGCCGGGCGGGACTCGGGGACAGGGAATGGACACGGGGGGACAGCAAAGGCCTGGGGGGCTGCAGGGATGTTCGCGCTGGGGCCAGCGCCAGCACACAGCTTCAGCCGCAATGAACCCCGAGGGAAACGCTGGGGAAAGGCTCCATTTCAGCCTTTCTTTACTCATGGCTGTGAAGGGACCGAAATGAAAGGAGAACAAGCAGGGCCCGACCCCTTCTCCTTTGGGAGGAGCCCATGTCTGAGGGTGTTAGGGGCTGTGAGGGGATGTGAGGGGTTGTGAGGGGCCATGAGAATTTAGGAACTATGAGAGGCAATGAGGGGCCATAAAAGTCTTTAAGGGACTGTGGGAGGCCAGGCATCTAATGGAACCAAGTGTCCATTGTGACACTGTGGAACCAAGGAGACTCTTTTCGGTAGTATGAAAGCTCATGAAACCAAACGTCCATGGAAACGTTGTGGGCCCTCATGGAACCATGGAGATATTTAGGCACTTCAGGACCCACAGGAAGGAAGGGGCCATTGTGACATTGCATGACCTCATGGAACCATGGAGACCATTGTGACACTACAGGGCTCCATGGAACTAAGAACTCATGTAACAGTGAGGGGCCCAATGGAATCAAGACTCCATTCTGTACTTCAGGGCTTTATGAATCCAAGGTGCCATTGTGACACTGGGGAACCAAAAGAGACCATTGTGACATTGAGGGGCCTCATGGAATTCTGGAGACCATTATGACACTCTGAGGCTGTGTTGTTTTACATGGCCTGGTTTTTGGTAGCGGGAGAGGCCACAGAGGTGGCTTCTGTGAGAATCTACTGGAAGCTTCCACCGTGTCCAGCAGAGCAAATCTCTGATTGCTCTGAAGATGGACAAAATGCTGGTGCAATTAGAGTTGCTGGTAACACTTCAGTGATGACATATTTAAGAAGAAAATCAAAACAGCTCACACACGGTTGTTTCCAGGGGTTGTGAGCCATCACTGCCAGGACATCCCGGCATGGCCCGCGGCAATGTGCCACCACAGCCGCTGCCATGTCAGTGCTGCCCACAGCGAGCCTTGCCTGCCTGGCCACCCCTAGCTAGGCACACCTTGGGCAGAAGGGCAGGGGCAGTGGTGGTGGCTTCTCCAACTCAGTGTCCCACATGAAGAAAGGTATTAAATAGCACCAGTGCCACAGCAGCTGCATGGCTGGTAGCGGAAACATGATGAGCCATTCCCCAGGACAGAAATTTGACAAAATCAACATCTTGGAACTAAAAGATGTTGCAAGAATCTTTGAATCAGTGGAACTTGTTGGCAATGGTACCTACAGGCAGCAATTATTCTTTTAGATAGAGCAGAGGAGGAAGGGAAGACAACATGTAAGAGAAAACAACATAGCGGCACCAAGGTCAGTGGAAAAGGAGGGGGAGGAGGTGCTCTAAGGGTTGGAGCTGAAATTCCTCTGCTAACCGTGGTGAGGATCGTATGTAAGCAAATTGTCACCCTGTAATCCTTGAAGTCCATGAACGATGCAGAGATCCACTTGCAGCCCATGGGAAAAGTGCTCACACTGGAGTGGGTAGGTGCCAGAGGAAACTGTGATCCAGTGAGAGACCTGAACAGAGAGAGAGGGCCCTCACTCCCAGAGATAAAGAGGGCCTTTGCTTCCAAGCTAGAGCAGCCTATGCTTGAAAGACTGCACCTTGTGGACAAATGTCCCATGCCACAACAGTATTGGGAAGACTGTTTTGCCTGTGGGAAGGACTCATGACATAGGAGAAGAAAAACTCCACACCTTGAGAAAACAGAGAAAAATCTTGGGTGATGAACTGACAGAACCCCCACTCCCTGTCTCCCTGTGTTACTGGTGGGAAAGAGAGAGGGGCTTGGGGGTAAAAAAGTAATTTTGAAGGCTTATTTTACTTCTCATTTTCCTCCTCTAATTTTGTTACTAATAAATTTGCTTTATAACTTTAAATTTGAACCTCTTTTGCCCTTAGAGGTTTTTTCTCCCAGTCCTCATCTCAACCCATGAGTCCAAACCCCAGCAGAGGCTGTGTGAATCAAGGGGTTCTGCAGGGCCTTGTGGAACCAAGGAGCAGCGGTGACACTGCAGGGCCTCATGGAAGCAGTGAGACCATTCTGACACTGTGAGTCCCCACAGAACCAAAGGGCCCTTGTGACACCACAGAACCAAGGCAACCACAGTGACACTGCCAGGTCTCATGGAAACAAGGGGTCATTGTGACACTATGGGTCCCCATGGAAGCAAGGGGCCAGTGTGACACAGCCAGGCCTTGTGGAACCAAGGGGCCATTGTGACACTGCAGGGCCACATGGATCCAAGGGAACATGGAACAGGGCTGGCTGGTTTGGCTCCTGGGGGCTGCCTGATTGGTCCAGCTGACCTTGGTATACAGGATTATTTCTCATCTGCCCCTGAAACCCTGGAGCTCTGTGCTTTCCTTCCTGTAGGAAAGAACTATCCTCCTCCTCCTGGTGCCCATGGCCAAAATTGGGATTCTACCTCCAAATTTGATTATATCTAAGGATTGTTTCCAGATGAAACCTGCCAGGACAGACAGCTCTGGATAGCCTTGGACTCTTGGGGGCCACCCTCATCTGCCTTCAAAACACTGCGGGGGCATGCTTTTCTTTCCATGAGAAAAAAAAAAATCTTTCAAATCCAGGTGTGCATGGTCAAAATTGGGAATCCACCTCTGAAATTCCATATATCAAAGGAAAGCTTCCAGAAAAAAAGCTACCAGGAATGTCTAGGTTCCCATGGCTTCCTGAGGGCCAGCTCTCATGTGTTGAGAGCTTATCAGAGCAGTGGCTCGCAGAAAAGGGACATGACATGATTAAACTAGTAAGAATTTAGGCCTCAAGGATATGCTATCCTTGAAGGAAGGCTTATGTGAAGAACAGGATGTAAGCCGGATGTGAAACCAGTCAAGTATGGGGAAACTAAAGATAAGATGTACTGACTTTAACTGTTTTGCAATTATTGAGGTCGATGCTAAGTAATGCTTGCGTTAATTAGTTATGTCCAATGATGAGCTTGGCTTTTGCAATATGTATGAGCTAATTATGAAAAGTATAAAAATGTAATGCAACCTTAATAAAGTGAGATCTGCTGACCATGACAGCATGAGGCATTTCTCCCGCGGCTCCGGTAACCCGACACGGACATCTGGCGCCCGAACAGGCTTCTCCCCCTCCCTCCTCAGAGCTGCGTTGGGCTCGGGTCCTCTGCGACGGTGAGATTTTCGCCCGGGGTGAGCACAAAGGTGTGCCCTGCTGACACGCGCTGCCGGCGCCTGGAGGGTTGCGACGGTACCGGTGAGCATGGACAGGCAAGCAGCGTATGATCTCTTCGCTTCCCTTTTAAAAAGGCGGGGTGTGAGGGGTCTTGATTTAGATAAGGATCTTCCTTCTCTCCTGGGGCATGCTACCTCTTATGGGTTCTTTGCTAACCCTCATGCTGTGCATGAATTAGCGGAATGGCGTAAATATGGGGACAAGTTGTGGGAATTAGTTTTAGATGATGATAAACCTGCCAAGAAAATGAGCAAGTTTTGGAAGATTGTACAGAATGAACTGCTTAAATGTGAGGCTGAGAAGCAGGCGGTTGTAGCTGCTAAGGAAGCACAGGGGAAAAATAAGATTTATTATGGTCACCCTTCTGATCCTAATCCCCCGGGGGTGGCTTTTGTTGACTTGCCCCCACCGCCGCCGCCGCTGCCGGCCCCGCCATTGCCCTCTAATGCCGACCCCCCGTCTCCCACGCCTCCTGACCCCCACGCCACGGAGCCGTTCCCCGGAGCCCTTTCGGACCTCACGGAGGCTATGGCACAGGGCAGGAGAGAGACATGGGCGGCTCTAGCGCAACAGGGGTGGCAAAGGGAAGACCCTGAGCTTGCGGCAGCTGCCCAAGAACAGATTAATACTTGCGCTTTTCCTGTTATTTTTCAACCTAATCCGCAAGGGGGCCAAAGAGCTGAGCTTGTAAATCTT
The DNA here is from genome assembly GCF_015227805.2 of Hirundo rustica. Taxonomy (NCBI): domain Eukaryota; kingdom Metazoa; phylum Chordata; class Aves; order Passeriformes; family Hirundinidae; genus Hirundo; species Hirundo rustica. The sequence continues at coordinate 1,069 of NW_026690635.1, read as the reverse complement.
GACTGGAAGCTGCTTTCTCAGCTTAGAGCTACTGTAGCCAGCTACGGAGTCACGAGTGAGCCTGCTAAACAAATGTTAGAGTTTTTGTTTAATGCCAACCTCCTTTTGCCATCGGACATTAGAGGGATCTCTAAACTTATTTATACGCCACATCAGCGGCTACTATTTGAGGCTCGCTGGCGAGAAGAGGCAGCCATGAGTGCTGCCTTGCTGCGACCTCAGGGTGATCCCTTGGCAGGACTCACAATGGATGAACTCATGGGGCAAGGACCATTTCATCGAATCGAGGCACAGGTAGCTTTAGGACAGGAGAAGTTAAGAGAGGCTATGGCAGTAGCAAGAAGAGCGATGGGCAAAATCAGAGCTCCAGGCGGTACCCCCATATATATGGGAATCAAACAAGGTAGAGATGAACCCCTAGGATCTTTTGTTGATAAAATAATTGAAGCATTAAGCAAGGCAGGTATTGCTGATCATATGCAGGATGCTTTAGTTAAGCAATGTATTTTACAAAATGGGAATGCTAATACCCGTTCCCTTATAGCTGCAGCCCCAGGTCATTGGAATGTGCAGGATTTCTTAGACAAAGCTGAATCCATGCCTTCAGCCACTCAAGTTTTTATGGTAGAAGCTCTACAGAAAATAGGGGAGGGACTGCAGCAACAAGCGCAGGCTTTTAGGGAGCAAACCGCCTCAGCACATACTCAGGTTTTAGCTGCCCTCGCACCCCTCCAAGCGGCGACGGCGCGTCAGCGCTCTAATACAGGAGGAAGAATGAAATATTTTCGCTGCGGAAAATTGGGGCATATCCGTCGTGAGTGCAACGCTACCGGTATCTGGTGCGAGAAATGCCGCTCTAACACCCATAACAGCACCGCCTGTGCCCGGTCCGGATTGGGAAACTGCAAAACCAGCGCGAAGTTGGGCCGCGCCAAGACACAAGTAGCTCCAGCTGCTCTGCCGACAACCAGCTTGTGCCAGCAACCTCCGGCAGCCTCGGATTGGACCTGGCAGCAGCAGTAACTGTTACCTTGTTCAACAACAACCCGCATGTCGTTTCTACCGGAGT
>NW_026690634.1:0-9899 GCF_015227805.2 Hirundo rustica | reverse complement strand
CGCCATCTCCTCCATTTCCATCTCCTCCATTCCCTCTCCATCTCCTCCGTTTCCATCTCCTCCATTTCCATCTCCTCCATCCCCTCTCCATCTCCTCCATCTCCCTCTCCTCCCTCTCCCTCCCTGGACACTCTTCCCGAGCAGCAGCAGGGCTGTGGGAATGAAGGGCTGCGGGCCGGGACAGTGATGGATCACGTTGTGTGTTTGTCATATCAGGTGCTCCCGGCACTGTTTTTCCAGGGACTAAAAATACATCCCATAACTGCGGAATAGGTCCCGAGCCGCCCCTGGCTGCACTGATGGATGTGCCCAGCCCTGGAAAGCGCCGAATTCCTTCGGTTTCCATCTCCGGAGGAAGTGTCTGGGCCCCAGCAATGAAAAACATCGGAGTTTTGGCATAAAATAGTAAAGGGGTCCATAAAAAAAACCAGATCCCTACGGATGCGTCAAGGATCGTTGGGTAAATCGTGGAATTACGGGATGGTTTGGGATGGAAGGGATGTTCAAACCATCCCATTCCACACCTCCCACTGTCCCAGGCTGCTCCAGCCCGGCCTTGAGCACTGCCAGGGATCCACAGCTGCTCTGGGAATTCCATCCCAGCCAGGAATTCCCAGTTCCCAGTCTCCCACCCATCCCTGCCCTCTGGCACTGGGAGCCATTCCCTGTGTCCTGTCCCTCCATCCCTTGTCCCCAGCCCCTCTCCAGCTCTCCTGGAGCCCCTCCAGGGGCTCTGAGCTCTGCCTGGATCCTTCCCTTCTCCAGGGGAACATTCCCAGCTCTCCCAGCCTGGCTCCATGTTCCAGAGGGAATAAATTCTCCATCCATCAATATTCCCTGGTCTGGAATTCAGTCCAGCGAAGGGAGAAGATGCTGTCGTTCAAATTTCACCTTGGAGGACTCACGGAATTTTGGGGCGAGAAAAACCATCCCGTAATTCCAACAGGTGCCTGAACCCTTCAAAATAATTCCTGCAACAACCCTTTGACTGCAGAATTTGGGAATTACAAGTCTCAGGGGCTGGGATCTGGCTGGAGAAATTCGTCTGCCGGCGACAGCTCCGGAAACCCGATTTTGAGCCAGCAGCTCCCAAGCTTCACTCCGGAGCTGGCGCTGCCGGATTCTCTTCCAGAGGCGTTGGAAGAGCCCCGTGGGCTGTTCCCCGTGGGCTGGAGCAGTTATTCCCGATGGGATCCCATCCATCCATCACGGATCAAACAGGCCTGGGAGGAGGGGCAGCCCCGCTAATGAGCCGCTTGTTAATGATCATTAACGGGCTCCTGCTCCTGAGGGGGTCCCGCTGAATGTTGGGGTTTTTAAAGTGGGTTCCCAGCTGGATACTGGGATATTTCGAGGGATTCCCAGCTGGATATTGGGATATTTAGAGGGATTCCCAACTGAATGTTGGGATTTTTCAAGTGGGTTCCCAGCTGGATGTTGGGGATTTTAAGAGGGGTTCCCAGCTGGATATTGGGATATTTCGAGGGGTTCCCAGCTGGGTATTGGGATATTTCGAGGGATTCCCATCTCATTATTGGGATTTTCTGAGGAGATTCCCATCTGAATATTGGAATTTTTAGAGGGATTCCCAGCTGAATACCGAAATTTTTAGAGGGATTCCCATCTGAATATTGGGATTTTTAGAGGGATTCCCAGCTAAATATCAAAATTTTTAGAGGGATTCCCATCTGTCTATTGGGATTTTTCAAGGGATTCCGAGATAGATATTGGGATTTTTAGAGGGGATCCCATCTGAATATTGGGATTTTTCGAGGAGATCCCATCTGAATATTGGGATTTTTAGAGGGATTCTGAGCTAAATATTGGGATTTTTCGAGGGGATCCCATCTGAATATTGGGATTTTTAGGGAACATCCTTTCATTGAGAGTTGCCAGCCCCAGCGCTGCAGCACCCAGGAACGGATCCCTGGATTGGAATCCCAAAGGATTGGAACAATAAGCACTAAGGGCAAACCAGGAGCCTGGGACCGCCCTGCCCCTACCGAGGTTTCACTTTTTAGCTCCAAACGAACTCCGCGTGCAGATTTTCCTCACCGGAGCCGAGCTGCTCTAAAAATCCATGGGAATTTGGCCCGGAGTTGGAACGAACCCCCCACCCCTGGCGTGGCTGAGCGCTGCTTCCCCTCATCCCTCAGGACGACGATTCCCGACACGAGGTGGGGAGAGCGGAGAAGTCAAACCGCAGATCCATTACCCCGAGCGCGCTCCCGGGGCTCTCCGGAGGCGCCGGAAGCTCCGGGAGTGTTTTTTAATGATTTTTCTCCCGGCTGAGGCATCGATCCCAGCTCTCCAGAGGAGCTCCGGGAGCGGCCGAGGCGCCTCCGGGTTCCTCTCGGGAAGGATCCGCGGCGCTTGGGAGCCGGAAGGGTGAAATCCGTGACTGCTCTGCCCAGCCTGAATTCCTGGGGGGAAGCAGGTGGCCCTCGGATCCTTCCCGAGAGGTTTATTCCCAGGAGAGGGTTTTTTTCTGGGATTTTCCAGCTGGGAGCTGAGCGCTGAGGGGTGTGTGGCCTCAAGCTCTGCCCCGGAGCTGCTGGCGCTGGGATTTGATCCATAAAAATGATGGAGTCAGGAATTAGGGATTCAGGGAGCCTGAGGTGAGACCACTCCAAGGCTGACTCCGAGAAGGTCACGCTGGAGCTTTGTATGGCTGCACTCCAGGAGAATTCCAAATATTCCAGGGGGGACCTGCTCTGCTTGGGGCCGCAGGGGATTTTTTTGGGTGTCGTTCCCTCCAAAACAGCCCTAAAAAAAAAAAAAAAAAAAAATCCCAAACTTGTTGATCCCACAGATTCTTCCCGCAGCTTTCCAGATGTTTTCCTAAAAAGGACGGGAGCAGCTGGAAAATCTCTGTTCCCCATGAGGTTCCTGCTCCTCCATCACCCCAGAAATGTGGGATTGAGGTGATCCCAGAGTCCCAGAGGTTCTTCCTGCCCTTCCCACTCCCTGCCCACGGACAGGTTGCAAATATCCCATCTGTTCTCCGTGCCAACCCCAGATCCCCACGGGACAGAGAGGCCCAAATCCCATGGATGCACTGGGTGTGTCCCCACATCACCCGGCAGGAAAAACCCTTTTCCCAGCATTTCCCTGCCTAAAACGAGGGATATTTTTAGGGATTAGAGCCACAAACACTGGATTAGAGTGGGGGCACCAGGCAAGGAGGGATCTTGGACTGAGCCTGAAAATTCCACAATTTCAGGTCAGGACCAGGAGTTTGCCTTGGCTTGGAATTCCTGTGTCGGGAAAAGCTGTGGGTCCTGACAAAGGTTAATTAAAATGTGTTCCGCTCTAAGCGTTCCCTGTAATTAATGAAGCGTTCCTGATGAATTAACCCCCCAAAACTGCCCAAGCATTCCAGGATCCGGGAATGCTGGTGTTCTCCACAACACCACAAAGTATTCCAGTTAAACAGCTGGAAATGCTTTGGAACGACCGAATTTTTTATCCTGAAATTCCTCTTTTCCTCCTCTTCCTCTGGCACTAAAGGGTAAAAAAGAGGGGAATTTTGGGTCAATGTCTCCAGCCGGTTTCAGCCGGGATGCCTCGGGAACGTTTCTGTTCCGTGATTCCCGATCCAGGGTGTGTTTGTTCCCGGGAGAACAGGCAGATCTGTTCTTTGTCCTTCCCTAAGCGCGGCTGGAAATGAGGGATCGCTGCCGACATTCCTGCCGGGCTCGGGGAATTGATTCCAGCGGGGATGCTCTGCTTTGGCTCAGCCTCTCCCACAAGCGCCTCTGGCAGCTCCGGCTTTTTCCACCCCTTTCCCAGCCCAGCCGTAAATGGATTTCACCTCTCCCATCCCCAATTTCAACTCCCCGTAACCTCTCCTAAGAGCGTCCATGAAATTTCGGGAGCTGGGCCGTCTCCACCCCCGGGATAAACCGGGAAGCTCCAAAGAGCTTCCAGCGCTAAAACCACGGACAATCGATATCTCCCCGCAGGAATTCGGGTGTGATGGGAGCGATTTTCCCGCAGGCTGCTGGAGCCGCTCCGTCCCCATCCCGCTGCTGGGATTCCCACTCCTCCCGCAGCCGATGCGGATGCGCGGATTTATCCCCGGGAATGGGAGAAGCGGCTCGGGAAGATCCCCAGGGAGAAACCCAAATCCCGTGGGAGCAGCGGCTTCTCCCTCCCTGGAACGAGCCCGCGCGGGGTCACCTGTTGGTCCGGCTTTTAGCTGGGATCATAAAACCTGGATTTTGTGGTTTCCCAGAGCCGAAATTCCCGCTGTGTTCCCGGCCAGCGGGATGCAGCCGGGCTGGGCTGGGCTGGGCTGGGCTGGACGCTTTCCAGGGCCACAGCCGCGATCCAGGGGCAGGGACGCGATTCCCGCATCTCCCCTGGAGCAGGGATGCGGGTCCTGCCTTCATCCGGGCGCGGGGATCGGGACAGCGCTGGAAAAGCGCTGGAAAAGCGCTGGAAAAGGGAAGTTTTAGCCCGGCTGGACGGGGAAAGCTTCACCCTGGCCGCGCCCCGCTCCCATCCGCATCCCGGGACTCGCGGGAGGGAGGGAATGGGAAGGGGAATGGGAAGGGGAAGGAGAAGGAGAAGGAGAAGGAGAAGGAGAAGGAGAAGGAGAAGGAGAAAAGGAGAAAAGGGGAAAGGGGAAAGGGGAAAGGATGGAGGCGGGCGGAATAAGGAGCCCAGACCTGTTGCCATCACAGCACGCTTTACTTCGGCAGCCGCGGGCGGCGGGACGGGACCGGGATGAGCCGGGATGAGCCGGGACGAGCCGGGACGGGCGGCTCCGGTCACCCCGAGCATCTCCCGACCTCCGGCATGCATCGGCCCGAGGTTTGTCAGGAGGAAAAGCTCCAGGCCGAGCCCGCGGGTCCGCGCTGCGGTCAGTACGGCCCCACCACCACCGCCTCCGCCTCCTTGGACGGGCGGCGCTCCTTGGCCAGAAAGTTGATCATGCCCTCGGACTTGATGAGCAGGTTGCAGCCGAGGAAGAAGATGCCGAACACCACGGTGAGGGCCAGCACGCACATGACGGCGATCTGCACCACTCGCACGACGTGCAGGCTGCGCTCGTCCGCCGCCGCGCCGCTGCCGTCGGTCACCACGGAGGCGGCGGTGCAGCAGCGCAGCGCCCGCTCCAGCTCCAGCGCGGCGGCCCCGGCCCCCGCCAGCAGCCCCGCAGCCGCCGAGGAGCCGTTCATCCCTCCTGGGATCCCCGCCGAGGAGCCGTTCATTCCTTCCGGGAGTCCCGCCGAGGAGCCGTTCATCCCTCCTGGAATCCCCGGAGAGCCGTTCATCCCTCCTGGAATCCCCGGAGAGCCGTTCATCCCTCCTGGAATCCCCGCCGAGTCGTTCATCCCTCCTGGGATCCCTCCCGGGATCCCCGCCGAGGAGCCGTTCATCCCTCCCGGCAGCTCCGCCGCCGCCGCCGCCGCATGCAGGCGGCCCGAGCCGGGCCGGGCGGAGCCGTGCCGAGCTCAGGCGAGCCCAGCCGGGCCGGGCGGAGCCGTGCCGAGCTCAGGCGAGCCCAGCCGGGCCGGGCGGAGCCGTGCCGAGCTCAGGCGAGCCCAGCCTGGCCGCTCCGAGCTGCACCGCGCCCGCGGAGCCGCCGCGCTGCCCGCCCGGCACCGCCCGGCACCGCCCGGCACCGCCCGCTCCGACCCGATCCGACCCGATCCGACCCGATCCGACCCGGTCAGACCCGATCCGACCCGATCAGACCCGATCAGACCCGATCCGACCCGATCCGACCCGATCCGACCCGGTCAGACCCGATCAGACCCGATCCGACCCGATCAGACCCGGTCAGACCCGATCAGACCCGATCAGACCCGGTCAGACCCGATCAGATCCGAGGGGCAGCCGGGGAGGGACCGGGCTGGGCTGGGAGAGAGGGAGGGGAGGGGAGGGGAGGGGAGGGGAGGGGAGGGGAGGGGAGGGGGAGAGGGGAGGGTTTGTATGGGAGGGGAGGGGCAGAAGGGAGGGGATCAGGGCTGGGGACGGACGGAGGGAGGGTTTGGATGGAGAGGGAGAAGGAGACGGGTTTATGGGGGAAAAGGGTTTGGGGTGCGAAGGGGAAAAGGGAGAGGGGCTGGAGGGATGGGAAAAGGTCCGGGCGGAGAGCGGGGTTTGGGGGGACCGAGGAGGGGAAGGGGGAAAGGGAAGGGGAGCGGCTTTGAGGGGGATCAGGGAAAGGGAGAGGGCGGCGGTTTTGGGGCGGCTTTGGGAAGAGGGAAGAGGGTGCGGCATGGAAAAGGGTCGGGAAGGGGCTGGGAAAGGGGCGGGGAGGGGCACAGAGGGGCTGGGAGGGGCTGTGGGTGCGGCCAGGGGGGGATTTGGGGATCAGGAGAATGGGATTGGGGGCTTGGAGAGCTGGGATGGGGCAAGGCGGGGTGTGAGGGGCGTTCAGGGAGTGGGATTTGATGGGAGAAGCTTGGAGGGGGATTTGGGGCAGCGGAGGAATTCGCGGCAGCAGGGGAGCAGGATTTTGGCCCTTGGGATTTGTGCTGGGATTTGGCAAAGGGATTTCGGGGATGGGCTTTCCCAAGGGAGCGGGGTTTGGGAGAGCCTTTAGGGGAACGGGCAGGGATGCGATTCTGTGGCAGTGGGATTTCCCACGCGGGCTTGAGTGGGAGCGAGCTCTGGGCTGCGCCGTTCCCAGGGATTTTTTTTTTTTTGGGAAAACACGTTTTGGAGGAGGTTTCTGAGGCGATGGGATGCAGGGCCAGCCCCGGCACTGCGGGAAGAGCCGGAGCAGCCCCTCGGGGCCCTGTGGGCTCCGGTGGTTGAATCCCGCATTCCCAAAGTTCCGCCAGCTCAGTTTTCATGGAGCATCCAGCTCCAGGGGTTTTGGAGGCTCCCCGTGCTCAGGGGAGGGGACAGCCGGGGGTGACAGCGGGGACCCTGCATCCCCTGCATCCCCTGCATCCCCTGCATCCCCTGCATCCCCTGCATCCCCTGCATCCCCTGCATCCCCGCGGAGCCGCCCCCCGGGCACCCGAACTCGTCCAAATTCCTGGGATTGTTGGGAATTCCGGTCCCCCGTGGCTCAGGGGAGCGCCCGGCCTGGGGCCGCTCCTGGGAGCGGTTTCCCACGGTGATTTGGGAGGTTTGGGAATTCCCGGAGGGAGGCGGCAGCTCCCGGAGCCGCGGTTTGGGGGTGAACGCCGACATTCCAGCTCCTGGCATCCCCAGGGATGGGCGGCGCAGCCGGGCCCGAGCCCCGGCCCAGCCATGACTTGGGAGAATTCCTGGAGGAGAACGTGGATGCAGAGCTGGGAGCTGCGGCCGAGTTTAACCCTGCGCTGTCCTTCCCGAGCCGGGACGGGATCATCCCAAACATCCCCGGGGATCCCTGTGGGATCATCCTAAACATTGCTGGGGATCCGTGTGAGATCATCCCAAACATCCCCGGGGATCTGTGTGGGATCATCCTAAACGTTGCTGGGAATCCATGTGGGATCATCCCAAACATCCCAGGGATCTGTGTGGGATCATCCCAAACATCCCAGGGATCTGTGTGAGATCATCCCAAACATCCCCGGGGATCCCTGTGGGATCATCCTAAACATCCCCGGGGATCCCTGTGGGATCATCCCAAACATCTCTGTTGGATCCCTGTGGGATCCCTGTGGGATCTCTGTGGGATCCCTGTGGGATCCCTGTGGGGTCAGTGGCCCTGGGACAGTCCCTGGGGATTTCCTGGGATGCTCCTCATGGGAATGACCCTGCGGGGAGGCCACGCCCTGGAGGAAGGATGTTTTCCAAACCCATTCCAGCTGGCTCATCCTGGCGTGGCGGCTCGGGGTGGGTGACGCTCGGGACTCCGTGCCGGGGGAATTTTGGGCTCGAGGACCTCGGGGGCTTTTCCGAGGAAGCCATTCCACCATTCCACGATGGATCGGACGGAGGGTGCCAGCTGTGCCCGCGTCCCGTCCCCCTCAGGGGTGACAATTCCCGGTGGGATCATCCCTCTCCCGCCTCTCACCGGGGCCGTGCTGGCCCTGCCCCTCCCTCATCCCATGGGAACATTTGGTTTTCCCGCTGGAAGGAAAAGATGGGATTGATTCCACGGAGCCAAGGGAGCGCTGGCAGCTCCCGCGGCCAGAGGAGAGGCTGGAGGAGCTCCTGGAAGCGCGCACGGTTCCGTTTGGAGCGCGCTTCCCTCCCTCCTCAGCTCTGCCCTTGAGCTCCGCTGCTCCCGGCAGCTCCGCGGGAAAACGCGGAATGATCCCGTCCCCAGATTACGGCAGGAATGATCCCATCCCTAAATTATGGCAGGAATAATCCCATCCCTAAATTATGTCAGGAGCAATTCCATCCCTCGATTATGGCAGAACAATCCCATCCCTCACTTAGGACCGGAAGAATCCCATCCCTAAATTATAAGAGGAACAGTTGGAGGCAGGAAGGCTCCTGCTCCCTCCTCCTGTGTCCCACACATCCCAATCCCATTCCCCATCCCGATCCCATTCCCCATCCCTGTCCCACACATCCCGGTCCCGTTTCCTGACTCCCGGTGTCCCGCTCGGGCCCGGATCCCGGGATGCGGAGCGGGGCCGGGATTGCCGGGAGAGCAGTGACACCTAGTGACACTCGGGATACCGGGATACAGCACCGGGATACCGGGATACAGGGACACCTAGTGACACTCGGGATACCGGGATACAGCACCGGGATACCGGGATACAGGGACACCTAGTGACACTCGGGATACCGGGATACAGCACCGGGATACCGGGATACAGGGACAGCTAGTGACACTCGGGATATCGGGATACCGGGACACAGGGATACAGGGACACAGGGACATCTAGTGACACTCGGGATATCGGGATACAGCACCGGGATAGAGCACCGGGATACAGGGACACAGGGATACAGGGACATCTAGTGACACTCGGGATACCGGGATACAGGGACACAGGGATACAGGGACATCTAGTGACACTAGGGATACCGGGACACAGCACCAGGATACCGGGATACAGGGACACAGGGACATCTAGTGACACTCGGGATACCGGGATACAGCACCGGGATACCGGGATACAGGGACACAGGGACATCTAGTGACACTCGGGATACCGGGATACAGCACCGGGATACCGGGATACGGGGATACAGGGACATCTAGTGACACTCGGGATATCGGGATACAGCACCGGGATACCGGGATACAGGGACACAGGGACATCTAGTGACACTCGGGATACCGGGATACAGCACCGGGATACCGGGATACAGGGACACAGGGACATCTAGTGACACTCGGGATACCGGGATACAGCACCGGGATACCGGGATAGAGCACCGGGATACCGGGATACAGGGACATCTAGTGACACTCGGGATATCGGGATACAGCACCGGGATACCGGGATACAGGGACACAGGGACATCTAGTGACACTCGGGATACCGGGATACAGCACCGGGATACCGGGATACAGGGACACAGGGACATCTAGTGACACTCGGGATACCGGGATACAGCACCGGGATACCGGGATAGAGCACCGGGATACCGGGATACAGGGACATCTAGTGACACTCGGGATATCGGGATACAGCACCGGGATACCGGGATACAGGGACACAGGGACATCTAGTGACACTCGGGATACCGGGATACAGCACCGGGATACCGGGATACAGGGACATCTAGTGACACTCGGGATACCGGGATACAGCACCGGGATACCGGGATAGAGCACCGGGATACCGGGATACAGGGACACAGGGACATCTAGTGACACTCGGGATATCGGGATACAGCACCGGGATACCGGGATACAGGGACACAGGGACATCTAGTGACATTCGGGATATCGGGATACAGCACCGGGATACCGGGATACAGGGACACAGGGATACAGGGACACAGCACCGGGATACAGGGACACAGGGACACAG
>NW_026690633.1:0-9983 GCF_015227805.2 Hirundo rustica | reverse complement strand
ATTGCTTTCTGCTCTTTTTTCACTAAACACCTGCTCTATCTCTTCATTTTCTTTTCTTGGTATTTTCTCTAATTGAGGATTTTTTACTGGTTCTCCTGGTTCTAAAGCTGCCTCTCTGGCTGTTTTATCAGCTAACTGGTTTCCCCTTATCTCGGGCATGTTCCCTTTTGGTGCCCTTTTATGTGAACTACTGCAATTTCTACTGGTTTTTGTAAAGATTTTAACACTGACTTTATTAATTCTGTGTGTATTAAGTCTTTCCCTTTTGAATTCAAGTATCCCCATCCTTCCCAAATTTTCCCAAATGTGTGCACAATACCAAAGGCATATCTAGAGTCTGTGTAAATGGTCCCTCGGTCATCTTTAAGTAAGTCTAGCCCTCTCTTTAGTGCATATATTTCACAGCACTGCGCTGACCAATTACTTGGTAACTTTCCCTTTTCTAAGACTTCCATTTTCTCTCCCTCAATCACAGAGTATCCGGATGTTCTTTTCCTTTCCACCACTCGGGATGACCCATCTGTGAACAATACTCTCCCATATGGGAGGGGTGTGTCTTCTAAATCTTCTCTCACTTTTGTCTGCATATCAATGAGTTCTAGGCAATGGTGTTCTATCTCTTCAGTGGGCTCGCCAGAGAGAAACTGGGCTGGATTTAAGCTTTTTGATGTTGTTAGTTCTAGGTTATCTGTATTTATTAGTATAATTTCATATTTTAGGATTCTAGAATCTGTGAGCCACTTTTGAGCTCTCTGGCTTAAGATTGTTTTCAAATCATGTGGAGTATGTATCTTTATCTTTCCCTGTAATGTTAACTTTTGAGCTTCTTCTATCAGAATAGCTGCAGCTGCGACTGCTTGGAGGCAAGCCGGCCATCCCCTGGCAACTGGATCTAACAGTTTTGATAAAAATGCTACAGGCTTTCGGTATCCTCCCCATTCTTGGGTTAAAACTCCATATGCTATTCCTTTCTCGGTGTTTACAAACAAATCAAACTCCTTTTTAAGATCTGGTAAGCTTAAAACTGGTGCTGAGGATAATTTCTCTTTTAGATCTTGTAGCTGCTTTTCGTCACTCTCTGTCCAATTCATTGGTTCCTGGTCTATTAATTTATCATAAAGAAATTTGACCCCTTGAGTGTACTTATCTATCCAGTGCTTGCAGTATCCAAACAGGCCTAGAAGTTTCCTTACGTCTCTCTTAGTTTTTGGAGGTGATATAGATACTATTCCTGAAATTCTTGCAGGGCTTAACCTTTTACTCCCCTTTCCAATTATGTGTCCTAAATAAGTGACTTCAGTTTCTACAAACTGTAGTTTACTTTGAGATACTTTTAACCCCTTTTCTCCAAAAAGTTTAGAAGTTGAATACTTACATTTTTAACTTCTTTTTCTGTCTCCCCTGATATAATAAATCATCTACATATTGCAAAATTTGAACTCCTTCTTGGGACTAAACTGTTCTAATAATGTCTCTAGGGCCTGTCCGAAGATATTTGGTGATTCCGTATATCCCTGCGGTAACCGTGTCCACCTTAGCTGTTGTTTTCTTCCCCTGTCTGGATGTTCCCATTCAAAGGCGAACCAATCCCTACACTCTTCTGCTAGGGGACATGCCCAAAAGGCATCCTTTAAGTCTATCACTGTGAACCAGGTATGCTCTCTTGGAATTTTACTCAGCAAGGTATAGGGGTTAGGTACTACTGGGTGTCGAGCAATAGTTCTTTTATTAATTTCTCTCAAATCTTGGACTAATCTAAACTTTCCCTCATCTTTCTTTATGGCCAATATAGGGGTGTTATGAGGGGACATACAGGGTTCTAGGATATTCTCTTTTAAAAGATGCTCAATTACTGAAGCTAGCCCTTTCTTTCCTTCCTCGTGACATTGGGTATTGCTTGACTCTGATGGCAGGGGTATCTTTTTGCATTTCTATCTTAATGGGAGGGATATCTAAACACCCATACTTTCCCTCTGTAGCCCACACTTCTGGATTTATCTCTTGTATATCCCCTTGGGTCAGTTTCATGATATGCACAACCATTTTTCCATCTTTTGGGATAACTCCTACTCCGAGCTGCACTTGTAAGTCTCTGCCTAGTAAATTGGTTTCTGTATGTGGTAAATAAAGAAAATCAGCTACACAATACTTTGAGTTCCCTTTTATCTCTACTCCTTCAATTATTAATGCTCGAAAGGGCCTCCCTTCAGCCCCTAACACTTCACAAGTTTTTGTCCCGATTGTTACTCCTGTTGGTAATTTCCTTAAACTTGACTTATCAGCTCCTGTGTCTACTAAGAATTCATATTCTTCACTTTGGGGCCCCACATCAAAGTTTACTAGAGGCTCATCTTGTTGTTCCATGGGGTCCCCTATTTTATAGAGCCTCTGACACCCCTAATCCTCCCCTTTCAGCACCCTTTCCAGGGCATCTTGCTCCCTTGCAATAGCTTCATCAAGGGATAATTTCTTACAGTCCCTTTTTAAATGCCCTATTTCACCACAGTAATAACAAGTTCTATTCTCTCCTGAGTTACTTCTTTTTAAATTTACCCATGGTGGTACTATGGGTGACTTTGGTTCTTTAAATGAGGGTTTTGGTCCTCCCTCACTAGATTTCAAAGAGCAGTTTCTCTGGTTTTCTGCTACTCCAGTACTTTCCCTTGCTACAGCTACCATAATGCGAGCCTTGGCTCTAGCTTTTTCTTCCTCTCTCCTCAAGTAAACTTTTAAGGCTTCCTTTAATAATTCATTAATACTTTTCTCCTGCCAATCTTCAATTTTTTCTAATTTTCTCCGTATATCTGGCCATGACTTTGTTACAAACTGCACTTTTAGAATTACTTGTCCTTCAGGACTATCAGGGTCTATGCTTGAATATAATTGAAAATTTCTTTTTAATCGGTTTAGCCAGGTGGCAGGAGTCTCATCTTTTTCTTGGGACCCATCAAAAGCTAATTTAGTATTCTTCCCTCTAGGGACAGATTCCCTTATGCCTCTTACTATCAAGGACCTATAGTCTCTCATATTTTGTCTTTCTTCTTCTCGATTTGGGTCCCACCCCGGGTCAGCTATCAGTAATTTATGATCTCCAGGTGGCCCTAACCTATTTTCCCTTTCCCAGATTTTGATACTTGCTGTTCTGATCATTCGTATTTCCTCAGGGGAGAACAAGATGTTTAATATAGAATTTAACTCTCCCCATGTATAAACATTGGGTCCAAGGAATTGGTCTACCTGTGTGGCAATACCTATGGGATCTTCAACTAAATTTCCTAACTCTTTCTTAAATCCTCTTACTTCAGAGGCTGTTAATGGGGCATTTACAAATCCTACCCCTCCAATCACTCCTCCCATAGGCACTTCTCTGAGGGGAAAAAGTTTTTCTGGCTTTAAGGCTTTTGATCTGGTGTTACAATAGGGTCCTTCACTTACGTTATCAACAGATAACACTGTCCGGGCTAGGAATGCCTGGGGATTTCCAGGAGAATGGAATGACTCATGGGAGTCTGTAGGGGTTTTGGTTAACTCCCAATTAGGGGGTGGCAAAGGAATTACTGTAGGTGAGGGGGAGGTAGTAAAATTTGTAGGAGGAGAAGCAGAGGATTGTACTGTGGGAGGAAGGGGGGCTAGGGAAGAGGTTGTGTTTTGGGAAACTGAAGGGGTTATAACTGGGGCTAAAGAACTTTGACTATTGGAAGGAGGTGGCAAAGGGGCTGTTGGGAGAGTAGGGGGAGAAGGTACTAAGGACTGAGGAGAAGGGGTGTTAAGGAGGGGTGATGATGGAACCACTGGGGGAAGAGGAAGAGAGGGTTCTGAAGGAGTTTGAGTTTGACTCGGGGAAGTTAGTAGGGGAACTGGGACAGGATTTTGAGGGACTTGGGGCACTTCTGGGTAAATTGGAGGGGGTAGATGGTCTAGAGGGTCCCATTTTTGATTAGTTTTTTCTTTCCTCTTTCTCTTCTTTTCTTTCACACTTTTCTTTTTCTTTTAATTTGCAGACTTTTATATTCTCTTTACTTGTGGCTCTCTTTTGCCAACAAGCAGCATAGGCTAACTGATTTACGTCTGGATCTTCCTGAGTTCTTAGGTACTGATTTAACTGATAGCACATCCACTCATCATGTGTTCCAAACCATGGCCACTCTCCTGGTAATTTTAATTTTGGCCAGACTTCTGTGCAATAAAACACCATTTTAACCTGATCTAGTCCTTTTGTGGCTTCTAAAGAATCCCATTTAGCTAAAAGTTGTTCTAAGGGACTACCAGGTGGAATACTCTTCACTTTGTTATTTTCCTTTTCAGATTTCTTTTTCTTACTAGTACACTGTCCCATTTTCTTTAAACTGGAAAAAAAAATTCAAAGGTGCCCTCTACTGATGGGCAACACAGGTTTTTTAAGCAAAAAAAAATTCTTCGGCTTTCTCACTCTGCTTCAAATCTCCTGCCTTAATTCTTGAACACTTCAACAAAAAAAAACTTCTAAACTTTATGCTTTTCTACTTTTTCCTACACTTTTGCTTTCATTTAGGGAACAAACTCTCTCTTTCTACTCACTTTCTCTAACCTTCTTCACTTTCTTGGACGCTCACACTTTACTTACACCAGGGGCTCAGACTCTCTTCTGACCCCTTTGAGGTGAGTCCTAATGACCTCACCTCCTATGTACCCCCGCGCCTTGCCTCACCCCTGAGACTCTGGACACGCTTTGCGGCGCACGACAGGGTCCCTAGTACTAGCATCCCCTTCCGGGCCTCAGGGCCTTCCCACGCCTTAGCCCCCGCCGGGCCGGACACCTTCAGTCCGAACCCCGGACTAGACTGCCCTGTCACTAGTACCGTTCCCCTCTTCACTTTTTTTAAACGGAGGTAAGAGGTCAAGACTCCGCACGGGTTACCTGGGGGGGTATCCCTTCCTTGTTTCCAAGGATCAACCCGAGCAGGGCCCGACTCCTTTGCCTTCCACCAGGACTGGCTTGGCTACTTCTCCCCAGCGAAGCAGCCTCGGCAAGAGGGATGAGTGTGTGTGTGCAGGATGCCCGCCTTGCCTCCAAGCTGACTCCCCACCCCGGTGTCCTCGGGCTATGGGTTTACGGCCTCCTCCCTGAGACCGCGGCAGCACACCCTCTCCGGTGCGTCTGGCTCAGTCCTGGGAAGCAGGGACTCTCATGAGCTCTCGGCACCCGCAGTGTCTGGGGACACCCTGTCAACCCTGGTACGGTTTTCCCGCCCCTCCAGGGATTCCAAACTCTCCTAGGCTACTCTAGCATTTATGGGGGGACCTGCCCCTAATGCGTGCCACTCACACTCTATTTTCCCCTGCACGCCCGGGGGGGGTCTTTCTGCCCCTAAGAAGACGCCTCACTCACTAGTTTCTTTCGCTTCCCCCTTTTCCTGGCCGGCCCCCTCGCGGGGGTCTCGGAACCGCAGTACCGAGGGGTCCACACTCAGTTCCAGGGGTCCGAGCTGCCGGCCCCCGACTCACTCACACTACCACTCGCACGCCTCCTTTACCCGCCGCCGGAATGCTCACCCTCCGGCGCTCCTCCTCGTTGCCGGTCCCAGGCTGCTCCCGCTTCGCCAGCTGTCCCGGAGGTCCGAAGAGCGAGCGGCCGTCCCGTCTTCGGTCCCTCTTCAGGCGTGGCCAGATCCCGGACGAGCCCCCAAAATTGTTCTGGAAAAAAGAGAGAGAGAGTCAGAGACTTGCTCTTTTTGTATGTTGCTTTATTATCAAGCTTGGCCTTGGGGGAGAGCTTGCTTGCTCTCTTGGCAACGCGGAGGAGGAGGTACACACAGCTTCGCTTCACAGCAAAGCTGGGGACTCCCACCCCCCCTCACGGGCTTTTTCCCCTTGCCGGGGAGTCCGTTTCGCTTCGCTGATCAGGGGTCATCCAGCGATGGGGGACTCCTTCTCAGGTCACGGCGACTAAATAGAGCTGCTTCGGCGGACCCCCGTACCTTTTGCACTAGTCTAAAGTGCGACTTCAGTCCTGGATTTTACTTTAGTTTTCTGCTTTTTAGAGTCTCTTGTTCTTGAGTTGTTCCCAGAATTCCAGTGTTCTTTTTATTTGCATATTCAGACACTATCCGGCGAATGGGAGCAGAGATACAGGTAATAAGGTGAATTCTTAATTAACAAACAAGTAAATAAGGTGATAAATCAATATTAAAACAGGAATAAGGCAAATTCTTTATACAGAACTAGCATTAACAATCTTAATGAAATTACTTAACAATTAAGTAACTAAAACATAGATTATTCGAATAGAACTTATTTATAACACTGAGCACAGTGAGAAGGTTCAGACCTGGCACGGGGTCCCAGCTCTGTCACCGGCATCACCCAGGTACCCCCAAAACCTCCCGGGAACCCCCAAACTCACCCGAGACACCCCAACCTCCCCAGGATCCCAAAAAACATCCCTGGAACCCTCCAAAAACTCCCCAAGATTACAAAGCCCCACACAGAGCCCCCCCCCAAACCCCCTCAGGACATCACAATTCCCACAGGACCTCCCAATACCCCCCAGACCCCCCTGAGAAGGTTTACACCTGGCATGGGGTCCCCATCTCTGTCACCGGCAGGTTCCCCAAAACAGCCCTGGGTTCCCCTGGGATTGCCTAATCCCCTCTTTGGGACCCCTAAAAACCCCACTCGGGAACCCCCAAAAATCCACCGTGATCCCAAAACCACCCAGAACTTACAATGCCCCCCCAAGAACCCCTCGCTAAAGTTTGTACCCAGCACGGGGTCCCCATCTCCATCATCGGCATCACCCGGGACCCCCAAACCCTCCCGAGACCCCCAAACCCTTCCGGGACCCCCAAAACCCTCCTGGGATCCCCAATCCCCCCAGGGCTCCTCTGCTGGAATCAACATGAGTGGTGTTGCCCTTTTAAGGGGAGTTCCAGTGGGAAACCACAGGAGCAGCGGCTCTTAAAGCGGCGATGGTAGAGAGATTCCCAAAAATCCACCCTGGGGGGCAAAACATCCCCTACAGGGGCTTGGAATGGGGGCCTCCGTAAAAATGTCACTAAAGCCGTCATTATCAACCCTTAAAAGGGGCTTGTGGGGCTGCGGACCCACAAATACCCTAAAATGGGGAGGAAAAACACCCCTGTAGTGGTGGGATCCCACCTGGATCCCCCCTGGATGGCTGCAGCCATGGCGCTGCTCCCACGCACTCCCAGTATTGTAATAGACTATGAACACGAAGAAAAGTTCCAATAGGAATTTATTACATTGCAGCAGGCAAAGCAAAGGCAAATACAGCACTGGACGGCAGGGGAGTCTCGCTCCACCAACTGCCGTGAATTGGCAGGTTTTTCAGTCTTGCTTTTATCTTGCTTCTTTCCTCCGATGACGTATGTGTGACGTGTTGCTGGGAGGGTCTCTTTCTGTCTCTCGGTGGTCGCAGAGATGAAGGCTGTAGTTGTCCTCTTCCTTATATGGTAACTAAGCTGGAATTCCTGAAACTTGAAGCTGATTAAGCAAGTAGAGAGAGAACAGAAATGGGCGAAGGTCTGTTTGCCTATAAGCTTAGATAGTAACATAGTAACTTCCTGTTATCTTGAGTTATTTGATCTCCAGTGAACAAAAAATAGTTAATGTTTGTCACAATTCCCCCATTTCTCTTGTTCTTACTTATTTTTGTTCACTGTATCTTTGCAGTTCTTGTCTAGCTAACTCTAAAGTTTCTAAATTTTCTTCTTTAGGTATCTGATCATACTTAGTCCTAAGAAGTATAAGATGTGCCGCTTCCAGCCGGCTTTTCACTATAGTAATCAGTTTATTAAATATACATGGTCTAAAGTCTGCTTGCAAATATTTATCATGCTCTCCCCTGGGTGTCCAGTCAGAGGCGATTGTTTCACAGCCCCAATATCCACAAAAATATTCCCCAGGATAATTACAATATCCTTTACTGTGATTTGAGCTTGGGCACATGTAAAATCCCGTTAGGTTCAGTACTTTTCTACAATGATCTATGTTGGTCAGATCACACAATCTTACTCTGAAACTGGGTGCTCCTACAGTAGTTACAGTTTGCAAAATCTCATTGTAAGTATAACATCAGCAAAAGAAAAGTAATTGGCTGGGTCACGTGGTGAGCATCATTGGGGGCATAGGAATGGGAGTATATTTGAGGATTGTTCTATTTCATAGACTGCAACCTGTCTCTCTGCCCAGGGTCCTTGCTCTAATTCCTATTCCTGAGGCAATTCCTCAAATATTGTTTTGTTGTCCCACCCCTGGGGTTTCTTTCCTCCACAGCTTTTTACCCCTCTGCCTTTCCCGTTGACTCGGTTGCCTCGAGCCACGGGGGGTACCATCTTCTCGGCAGCAGGGATATTCTTCAGGAGGTCCCCGGGGGCGACTCTGTTGCCTCTTGACATAGGAATCCCAGTTCCAATACTTAACCGGGAATGTATCACACCGGATTCCCTTTAGGCGTGTGCGGCAGGTGCAGTCAACAATTTCAGCTATGAACGGGATGGGTTCATTAGGGTGATAACAATAATATTTTGGTTCAATCCCTAATGCAAAAATCCTCCACCACTCTTCTGATTCTTCTACTAATCCCTCATATTTAACTTTATATTCTAGAATCCAATCAGTTATGTTCCGCTGCAGTACCCAACAGGGGCTGCAAATTCCTCTAGGAGGGGTTCCTCGCCTACAATGACTCCACCACCTGTCCCCGCAGATTTTACAAATATAACAAACAAAAGGATAACAATTGCACTCTGGGTTTCTACACCTTATCTTAACATCAGAGTTACAAATTAATCTTTCCTCCGTGTAGTGTGGTTCTGGTGCATATTTTACACGGTGTCCATTCATTGATGATCTCTCCTCTGGATCCGTAACTTCAGGTCTCCAGGATTGCTTGTCACCTGCCACTCAGGAGTCGGTTTGCTCACTGGCCCTTTAATTCTGCTAGCATGGGTCCATCCCTTCTCTGCTGTTCTGACTGCAGTATCTGTAGTAAGCAATACAAGGTAAGGGCCCTCCCATTGTGGGGCCAAGGTTGCTTCTTTCCAGGACTTTATCATTACCCAATCTCCTGGTTGCACCTGGTGCAGTTTCAAATCTAGTGGGGGTCTCTGAGCTAACCTTCCCTTTTTCCATAGATTTTCCCTATATTTCATTAGGATGGTAATGTATACATTCATATTTTGATCCCTCAACTTTGGATGATCTTGCGGTTCCTCTATATTGTAGGGCATTCCATACAACATTTCAAATGGAGATATCCCCATATCCGATCTTGGTTGTGTCCGGATATTTAGCAATGCTAATGGTAGGCATTTTACCCATGACAGTTTGGTCTCAATCACGAGTTTGGTCAATTGTTTTTTAATTTCCCCATTCATTCTTTCTACTCTTCCCGAACTTTGGGGGTGCCAGGGGGTGTGATAATCCCATTGTATTCCCATTATTGCCATGGTTTCCTTAATTATTTTGGATGTAAAGTGAGGGCCTCTGTCCGAGTCAATGGTTTCCGTGACCCCATATCTGGGAATAATCTGCTCTAATAGGGTCTTGATCACTGTTTGTGCCGTTGCCTTTGCCGTAGGGAATGCCTCTACATAATGGGTTAGGTGATCCACTATTACCAATAGATATTTATACCTCCCAGTCTTTGGTAACTCAGTAAAGTCTAGTTGGATGTTAGCAAATGGCCGGTATGCTGTAGGTCGTCCCCCCATTAAGGTTTTTCTTAAATTGGCCCTATTTACCTTTAGGCAGGTAACGCACCCCCTCACTACCTGCTTTGCCAAGTCATCTGCCCCAATACACATATGTTTGGTGGCGAATTGATCTACCAATGCTTGTGCCCCCCAATGTGTTTTGCTATGTATTCTCCTCATAATATCCATAGCTATGGATTTAGGCAGTACAGTTCTATTATCCTCTGGAAGTCGCCATTCCCCTTCTGGGTCTTCTCTCAACCCCATTCTTTTCATCTTTTCTTTTTC
>NW_026690632.1:0-10112 GCF_015227805.2 Hirundo rustica | reverse complement strand
CATCCCCATCCTCATCCTCTCCATCCTCATCCCCATCCTCATCCCATCCTCATCCTCTCCATCCTCAGCCCAGTTTCCACGCCTGTGGCACCCCGGCTGGGGCAGGAGCTGCCGGCTCGGCCCGGGAGCTCGGGGAATCCTACAAAACATTCCTTATTTTCCCTTTAATCCTCCACGGCATTTGGGATTTTTCAGCTCCATCCCGGTTTGAGCAAATATTTTGATTGCACCCGAGTGCGAACACAACAAACGCTGCTTAGACAAAAGCGGCGCAGCCTCGATTAGTTTTAGACAATTTGTCCTAATATTGTTTTGGATCACGCGTTTATTCCCCCATAAAGATTTGATTGCTTTGCTTGTTCCATTAATCTTTATTTGTTTAATCATCTGCTAAATCTGTTTAATCACTGGTTTAAGTGGAAAGATTACATGAAGATATTTAACGCTCGGTGCCAGCGCTGCCCTGACATCCAATCCCCGGCATTGCCCTGGCTCCCGCTTTTCTGCGCCGCCTCCCGCCCGCTGGGATTTTCCCGATTTGTCCATCATTTCCCAGCGCTGGGTGAAAGAAAAAAAAAAAAATAAAATAAAACCCAGAGAGGAAATCCCGGGGCCTGGCTTTGCTGCCGTGCGAACATTTCCCGGGATGCCGTGATGGATGCGGGCGCCGCAGGAGGCTCCCAGCCCGCGCCGTCCCTCCCGCTGCCTTTTGGGGAATTTAATCCCACCCACGATGGGAATTTGGAGATTTTAAACCCGGTCTTGGCAGCAGTGGGACCTGCAGGTCAAAGCCTCGTCCCGGCTGGAAGAGAGGGATGTGTCTCTGGCGCTTCAGGGAGGCTCCGAGCAGCGGTTTAAGGATGATTTCCCTTTTCCCCTGGTTTCTCCCAGCCCTTCTCAGCCGTCCCAGAGCCCCCATCCCGCTGCTCGCTGCCCCGGGCCAAGGCCAGGGATGGATTTTCTGAGCCAGGCCGTGCCCCGGCAGCTCCCGAATTCATTTTCGTGAATTTGATGAATTCATGAGAGAAGAAGAAGACGGAGGAGGGTCCGACAGGACCGAGCCCGGCAGAACTGAACCAGCACGGGGAAGGGGAATTCAGATCTCCCCCAGCGCCTTGCCCGGGGGGGATTTGGGGGGGATTTTTGGGTTTTTTCCCTCTGTTTTCGGGCCCCTCAGCTCGGGCAGGGGCTGCCGCCCACCCAGCCAGCCGGGCCGGCTCTGATCGTGCCGAAAATCCGGCGATTTGTGTCGAGCGCTGGCGGATCCTCGCCGGCAGATCTTGTCCTCATTACTGAATAATTCATGGCCGCATTAATGGCTTCAGATCCCAGCGCGCTCCCGCTCTCTCCTCCTCTCCTGCCTCACTCTGCCCACTTGGGAAAACTTTATTATGCCTCGCTCTGACGACAGAGTATACAGATAAAAGATAATTGCTTGGCTTGACTCCCCCATTGATATGAAAATAAGATTTAAATTATTCACTTCAGTTTAAAGGTTAGTTGAAGGTTATTACAGGGGATAAAAAAATCACTCTTCATAACATTTCTGTTGGAGATGAGACAGGTTTGAAAGGCCTAATTTGCACGGCGGGCCGAGGCGGCTTGTTGTGAATAAACCCGGAGCCCCTCCAGAGATTTTAATCGCCGAGAAGTCAATTATTTATAAGCAAATTACGCCGAGCTGCTCGGGTATAGACAACCCGGCTCGGCGTGAACAGGGACAAGATGGAACCTATATAACTTAATACAGCAGCGAGAGCTTCCCGCTCCTAATCCCGGCTGGAATTTAACGAGGCTGAATTTCCGAGCGCGGGGGGCGGGCGGGCCTGATCCCGGCTCCCTCGGACTCCTGTTTATTTTGTTTTATTTTATTCCTCCCCTCCAGTCTCCCGGCTCCCAGCCTCCGTCTCTCCCCGGCTCCCTTTTGTGCCGCCGCCTTGTAAATGGAATTAAAGGATTGTAAATTCTCCTCGCCGAGCAGCAGGGCCCTGAAAGCGGGGGGACGTCACTCGGCCCGGGCTTTATCCCGGCTTTCACTTAATGCTCTTTTATGTGGGGAGCTGTTGCAGCGTCTGGAGCTGGGAGAGAGGCAGATCTCCCGGCTGCGGTTAATAATTAATGCCCGGCCCCGGCAGCGGTTCGGAGCCCCCATCCATCACCAGCTCCGGGGAGAAATACCCATGGAAAAATCCATGGAAAACCAAGGATGGGATGCCAGAGTGTGCAGGTGTGATCAGGATGTGAACCCCGGATCTGTGTGACTGCAGGTGTGTGCAGGTGCAATGAGATGTACAGGTGTGACCCACCCCATGAACCCCAGCTCTATGTGACCATAGGTGTGTGCAGATGCAATGAGCTGTGCAGGTGCAATGAGCTGTACAGGTGTGACCCAGGGTGTGAACCCCAGCTCTGTGTGACCATAGGTGTGTGCAGGTGTGATCAGGCTGTGAACCCCAGCTCTGTGTGACTGTAGGTGTGTGCAGGTGCAATGAGCTGTACAGGTGTGACCCACCCCATGAACCCTGGCTCTGTGTGACTGTAGGTGTGTGCAGGTGTGACCCACCCCATGAACCCCGGCTCTGTGTGACTGTAGGTGTGTGCAGGTGTGACCCAGGCTGTGAACCCCGGCTCTGTGTGACTGTAGGTGTGCAGGTGCAATGAGCTGTACAGGTGTGATCAGGATGTGAACCCCAGCTCTGTGTGACTGCAGGTGTGTGCAGGTGCAATGAGATGAACAGGTGTGACCCACACCATGAACCCCAGTTCCGTGGTACTGCAGGTGTGTGCAGGGTTCTGGTAGAACAGGTTGGCACCGGATGCCATTTGAGGTCCCTTCCCACCCACCCCCAGCCTGCTGCTCTCTCCCGTTTGAGCTGGGAGCACCCCTGGGATGCTCCATCCCCGTCCCTGCTCAGGGAGCAGCCCTGGGATGCTCCATCCCCGTCCCTGCTCAGGGAGCACCCCTGGGATGCTCCATCCCCATCCCTGCTCAGGGAGCAGCCCTGGGATGCTCCATCCCCGTCCCTGCTCAGGGAGCAGCCCTGGAGTGCTCCATCCCCGTCCCTGCTCAGGGAGCAGCCCTGGAGTGCTCCATCCCTGCTCAGGGAGCAGCCCTGGAGTGCTCCATCCCCATCCCTGCTCAGGGAGCAGCCCTGGAGTGCTCCACCCCCATCCCTGCTCAGGGAGCACCCCTGGGATGCTCCATCCCCGTCCCTGCTCAAGGAGCACCCCTGGGATGCTCCATCCCCGTCCCTGCTCAGGGAGCAGCCCTGGGATGCTCCATCCCTGTCCCTGCTCAGGGAGCAGCCCTGGGATGCTCCATCCCCATCCCTGCTCAGGGAGCAGCCCTGGGATGCTCCATCCGCGTCCCTTGAGCCCTGGGATGCTCCATCCGTGTCCCTTGAGCCCTGGAGTGCTCCATCTGCGTCCCTCGGGCCCCTGGCTGAGCAGGGCCGGGATTTGTGTGGGTCTGCTTTGGGGTGAGCTGGGGGCAAAGCCCAGGGTGCCCCCAGGCCCTGTGCAGGAGGAGGGAAGGGCAGGGGATGTGTTTGCCCTCGCGTCTGTGCAGCCCTGCCTGGTGAGGATCCGGCCCTGGAGCATCCCTGGGAACCCGAGCCCAGCCGCTCCCGAGGTGTCGTGTTCCAGTTAAACCCTTTTACCTTTTATTTAAAATTCACAGAGGCCTGACAGGCAATCCCGGGGGCTGGAGCGTCACGGGCAGGGCTGGGCTCCGGAGGAGGAACCACGCCCTGGAAATCCCGGCCTTTCCTCTTCTCCTTCCAGGAGCTCTCGGTGCCCCCGGGGTCCTTGCTGCGGGCACGTCAAACCTTATCAATGCCTTGGGAGATAGCAGGGAGTGATGGGTGTAACGGGACGGAGATCAGATATTGATGTATTGGGAGATAGCAGGTTCCATTTATGGGGATAGAGATCAGATATTGATATATTGGGAGAGATATCAGATATTGATATATTGGGAGATATCCGATTCCATTTATGGGGACAGAGATCAGATATTGATATATTAGGAGAGATACCAGTTATCTATTTATGGGGATAGAGATCAGATATTGATATATTGGGAGAGATACCAGTTATCTATTTATGGGGACAGAGATCAGATATTGATATATTGGGAGAGATATCAGATATTGATGTATTGGGAGTTATCAGATATTGATATATTTGGAGATAGCAGGTGTCCATTTATGGGGACAGAGATCAGATATTGATATATATTAGGAGAGATACCAGTTATCTATTTATGGGGATAGATATCAGATATTGATATATTGGGAGATATCAGATATCCATTTATGGGGACAGAGATCAGATATTGATATATTAGGAGAGATACCAGTTATCTATTTATGGGGATAGAGATCAGATATTGATATATTGGGAGATACCAGATACCAATTTATGGGGACAGAGATCAGATATTGATATATTGGGAGAGGGAAGATGCCAGACCCTGGGTAAGGCCTGATTTAACCCCCAAATTCCCAGAGTCTCACCGGACATGCCAGGCCTCAGCAGCTTTCCTGTGGAATCCTGCTGGGGGGAATTAATGGGCTGCGGGTGATAATCATTAAAAATAGAAATAGAAATAGAAATACATACATACATACATACATACATACATACATACATACAAACATAAATATAATAATAATAATAATAATAGAAGTGCTGCCTGGCTCTGCTGCTGCCCCATCCCTGTCCCAGCCCCACTCTCTGTTTTCCCCAGCCCGGCCCGGCCTGGGTGGGGACAGATTAATGGATTAATCGGCCGGAATTTGTGGATCTGGCACGCCCGGGGATGAGCTGCCGGGAGGCTGCTGCTGCTGCGGGCTGGTGCAGCCGCGGAGCTTCCATCTCCCGTTCCCGTTATCCCGTTATCCCGTTATCCCGTTATCCCGTTATCCAGGGGACCATCCCTGAAGCCCCCCGGACATCCCCTGGGAGCTGAGGGCTGGAATGTTGAGGGTTCCAAGAGGGTTCCGGCCCAGGGCTGGGCTGTTATCCACAGGGAACGCTCCGTCCCCTGGGATAACTCCCACGGGAACCTCCCTTTTCCTCGCCCCCCGTAACCCTCGGGCACCGGGTGTCCGCTCCCCTGGAGCGCCCTTGGAACCACTCGGGGGAAAACCCTCACGGGAGAGCTGAGCTGGAGCGTCCCGGGTGAGGAATTCCCGAGGGATGAGGAGCCGCCGGCAGCGCTTTCCCCAGCCGGGACGGAGCGGAAAGCGCTGCCCATCTTTTTTACCTGGGAGCAGCGCGGCTGGGCTCCTCCTGCGCTCCCACCTTCGCTGCTCAGCGGGAGGAAAGGAAAAAACCCACCCCACAAAACCCTCTTCAATCATTCAGTGCCTCTCTAATGCATTCGCAGCGCGGACGGCGCAACAAGATCTGAAACGCTGCTTTTTCCCAGTCAGACTATTAACCGGCGACACCTTGACACCGGCGAGAAGCACGGCAGATTAAAAAGTTTATTTTAAAAAAAATAAATTTAAAAAAAAAAAGAAAAGAAAAGAAAAAAAAAGAAAAACCGCGCGGAAATCTGAGCGCCTTCGCACAGATCTGGGATTAAAAATCGCTCTTTTAGGAGGGTTAAAACAGAGCCCTTGTGGGGAGCGATGGATTCCAGCGAGAAGGGAGCCCCAGGATGAGGCGGGGGGTGAAGGCTCGCAGGGACGGTGGGGTTCGGCCTCTCCTCCCCGGAGATTGGGGTCTCGGGGCGCTCCTTTCATCTGCCCCTGACATTTGGAGTCCCCCGGAGGCGGCTGGGGGATGAAAGGAGATGAAGGAGCCGGCTTTTCTCGGCGCCATTAATCATTTATCAGCTAATCAAGAGCGCTCGCGGGAGATGAGGGGAGAGAGGAGCTCGCTCCTGATAGGAATTGGTTCGCTCACGGTTTTCTTTATGCCCCCCCCCCCGCTCCTCGCTCTGATTTCCCAAGGGAATGAGGCTCGGGGAGGGCTGCGCTTATCCCAGCGTCCTGGACCTCCCGGCAGCCAAAAAAAAAAACCCCCTCGGGGCGGGGGGGGCTGGAATTCCCAGCACAGGGAGCAGGAATGGCATCCCAGGGAACAGGATGAGGACATCGCCCCAAGCTGCGCCGGCGGAGGCCCAGGTCGGGCGGCAGGAGGAATTCCTGCCTGGAAGGGATGGCCGGGCCTTGGAAAAGCCCCGGGAAGTTTGGAATGCCCATCCCCGGAGGGATCCCCGGCGCTGGGTGAAATCTGCCCTTCCTTAGGAGAGAGGCAGATTTGACACCCCCACACCCGGCTTGAAAACGCGAGCTCGGCCCTCCCGGACGGAACAGAAATGAGAGCAAATAAAGGGAGCTCTAAAAAATCTTGTGACATTTCCGAGAGCGAGCGGCGGCCTGGGAGCGCTGGGGAGCCAGGCTCGGCTCCGCCGCCCCCTCCTCGGGCGATGCCGGCAGGGAGGGTTTAATTCTCCTATAAATACCGCAGCTTTACAACCCCCAGCCCCGCTCGGATATGCAATAACACCCGGTTCTGCATTTCAGGTAAGGCTTTAAACGAAATGAAATCTCCTCAGCGCGGCTAATCAGAGATTAGCTTTGATCACAGCGTGTTAGCCCAGGCCAATCCCATTGAGCTCCTCGGGCGGCCCCGGCACCGGGAATGCCTCATCCTCGGCTTGGAACGCCCAGCCCCGGCCCCGCGGCACGGCAGAGGGGATTTTTCCTCTCTTCCTTTCGGCTGGTTTTGTTCTCCGTGCAGGGAGAGGGCTCACTGGGCATCTGTGGGGTGCTCCGGAGTGAGATCCGAGCTCTCCCGGCTCCCTCCGGGCCTTCCTGCATCTCCTGCCTCCGAGGAAAGGGGGAAGAGCCGTCGGAATTCCTGGCTCTTTCCTGCTCCAAGCTCAGCGTGAATGAAACTCAGGGGATGTTGTTTTTGAAGTCTCACTCTGAAGTTTATTGTCCTTATCTGTTACAGACTCTCGAGGTGTGAGCTCTCTCTAAGGAGTCGAGAAAGTGACCCCAAATTGGTGTCTGTTCAAGGTAATTTAACTCCCAATTATCCAATAATTGATATCTATATCATTTGATATCTATGTTATTTATGTTTCTAACCCAGTTACGATCACCCCAAACCCTCAATGCGGACATCCGTCACCCGATTTCAGAAAAACACCCAGGTTCGTGAAGAAGAAGGAAGAGGAAGGTGCAAACCCCAAAACTAATCCACTCCCCAAATTCTCCATCTCGGCTCCCACACGTCACCATTCACTAAAATCCCAAATCCCAGTTTTTCACCCCGTGAGATCACACAGTGCCACCCAAACTCCATCCCCGTGATCCCAGTGCTATCACTCATTTTTGGAAGCCTCTTTTAAGGCCTCAGGTCAAACTCAGCGCTCCCCTGAACTTCCTGCGCCTGGCAGCACAGAGAGTCCGAAATTCCCAGCATCCGGATTTCCCACAGAGATCCATCCTGGAAGCGGGAGGAGGCCATGGAGTGAGGAGGGGGCTTTGCTGGAGCTGGGCTGTAGAGCACCCCTGGCTGTAGCAGCTGCCGTTCCATGGAATCCCGGCGTGGTTTGGGTTGGAGGAGACCTTCAAGCTCTCCTGGAGCCCCTTTAGACCCTGCCAGGGGCTCTGAGCTCTCCCTGGATCCCTCTCCTCTCCTCTCCCGGTGAACATTCCCGGCTCTCCCCGCCCTGGAGCAGCTCCGTGGTCTCCTCTGGGCTGTCTCCAGCAGCTCCATGTCCCGCTGATGCGGCTCCCTGGGTGTGGAGCAGCTCTGCAGCGGGCCCAAGGCTCCGATCCCCTCCGTGTGTCTCGCTGCGGGTTCCAGGATTCCCCGCTGCCCGGGCCGGCGCCTCTCCGGGTGTTTATTTGCTCTCCCGGGATATTTGCATCCCGTCCCGGCTATCTGCAGTCCTTCGGGAGCTGTTTGCTTTGCTGTGACCTTTGGATCTGCGGGAGAGCCTCGGGACAAGGTCAGCTGCAGCGACATTCCCGCACGGAGCCGGGCACAGCGCGGTGCCGCTGTCACCCCTGCCGCCGGTGACACCCGGCTCTGTCCCCGCCGCGGGTGCCAGCGCAGGAATTTTCCTCACCTGTCCGTGCCCAGAGCGATCCTTCCCTGGAGCTGGGCGAAGCGCTTGGCTCGGCTTGGCCGCTCCGCCGTGACTCAGCAGGGAAACGTTCCAGGGATCGATACCCACGGGCTAACAGGGCCCTCCAGGGCCACGGGATTCAGGATGAGCTGTCGGGTTTGGGATGGACTATCAAATTCAGGATGGACTGTTGGGTTTGGGATGGACTGTCGGGTTTGGGATGGACTGTCGGGTTTGGGATGGACTGTCGGGTTTGGGATGGACTGTTGGGTTTGGGATGGACTATCAAATTCAGGATGGACTGTTGGGTTTGGGATGGACTGTTGGGTTTGGGATGGACTGTCGGGTTTGGGATGGACTATCAAATTAGGGATGAACTGTTGGGTTTGGGATGGACTATCAAATTCAGGATGAACTGTCGGGTTTGGGATGGACTGTCGGGTTTGGGATGAGCTGTTTGGTTTGGGATGAACTATCAGGTTTGGGATGAACTATCAAATTCGGGATGACTTATCAGATTTAGGATGAGCTGTTAGATTTGGGATAAACTATTGGATTTGGGATGAACTGCCAGGTTTCGGATGAACTATCAGGATTGGGATGAACTATCAGATTTGGAATGAACTATCAAATTCAGGATGACTTACCAGATTTAGGATGAGCTGCCGGGTTTGGGATGAACTACCGGATTTGGGATGAACTGTTCCATTTGGGATAAACTATTGGCTTTGGGATGAGCTGGGTGATTCCAATGCCCTCCTGCACTGCTCACAGTGGTTTGATTGGCTGTATAAAATCAGTTTTTCTCAAGGAGGCTTCCAAGACAAAAACCAGCTCCGGGACAAAAAAAATGAAAAGCAGCCTGGTCTGGTGGAATGAGGGGAGCTCTGAGGTCCCTTCCAACCCAAACCAGAGCTGCGGCTCTGCCCAAAATCCCCTCAGCACCAGCCCCGTGTCCCTGTGGCCTGGGGAGGGACGTGGGGCTCTGCTCCTGCTCAGAGCCCCCACCCCACCCTGGCCACGGGCTCCCACCTTCCCTCACGTCCTGAAAACACCCCAGAGCTCTCCCTTCCATCTGCTCCCCCTGGCCAGGCTGCCGAGGCTGCTGGACCCTGGAGGAGAGGGGAAAAAAAAAAAAATAAATTCCAAATTTATTGATGTGTGAGCTTGCTTTTACTGGAAAACAAGAGCCACCAGTGGCGCGGTTCCAAAATATCGCTTCCCATTTCCTGGAGCTTCCCGAGGACGGCACGGCCCCGAGGAGGGCACGGCTGTGAGGAGCTTTTTAGCCCGAGCTGCGTTCCAGTTTTAGGGGATGGCTGCAGATCCCTTCGGAGCCCTGCGCTAAGAGGCTGTTTTGGATCCGGCTCAGGCGCTGCCGCAGCCTGGCCCATTAAAAAGTAAATTTTTCATGTGGAGAGCTGAACCAATCCCTGGCAGCCGGAGCGCTCGGCTGTGGGAAGGGGAACACGCAAACCCACAGACCACGGGGTGAACCCGAGGCTGCTTTTTCCCACCCAGGAGCTGCTGGAGTTCCCATCCTGATTGGCACCGGCCCAGAGTCGCTGTCACCGACAGCAGAACTCAGAATCCGGAGCCCAGAAGGTGCCATTTTTGATGTATTTTCTACTTTCGAAGTTAAAATTATGGACTTTTTCCTGCGGTCCGAATGTTTTCCTTTGGGAAAACTCTTCAGAGGGATGGAGGGAGGGAGGGATTTGGGATGAGGGCCGTGGCACTGCCACAGCTCCTGCAGCCCCGCGGAAGTCCCGGCCTCGCCCTCAACCTCCGCCTTTTGCTGCCAGCTCCTCTCGGTGAAATATTCTCCGCGCGCTCTGCGCCCGTAATCACGGGGCAGGAGCTGGTGATAAAATAGTTTAAATTAATGAGATTACGGAGTAACCTCTGCCGCCGGTAATTCCTCACTCCGGCAGGCTCCGAGCGGCGCCCCGTAATGAGTTTTCTGCTCCGCTGGAGCGGCTTTAAAGGAGCTGGGAGGGGTCTGGGGGCGAGG
>NW_026690631.1:0-10189 GCF_015227805.2 Hirundo rustica | reverse complement strand
ACGGAAGCCTGACCAATTAATCCTCATTAAAATAGCCAGATTCCATTCCCGTTCCCAAAAGGAAAGTCTTCCTTTCAGGAACCAGAATGAAATCTTGAAAACAGAGAACACAGTCTAACAAACGCTCAGGAAAGGAGATATGATAAGAAAGACAGTGGATGAAAACAACTGAGAAAATTTGCAACCAGAGTGATTGAGCCCAAAAGGACTAAGATGAAATGAGGGGCAGTGAAAAGGACCAACACTTGCCAAAAATGCGCCAATTCATATGCTGAAATCAGGCAAGAAATGTAAATAAAAGAAGGATAGGTAAAGAAATTGAAGAAATGCAAGTTTAAAATGAAAAAAAGAATATTCTGAAATACGTGAAAACATAAAGTGAATAAGATGGCAAGAAGTGCAGTGTTGTAGAGCATTTTTTGGGTTTATATTGTATTTAATTTTTTTATTGGGTTTGTAATAGTTTCTTCTGTACCACCCTGTTCCCTTGGAGGTTTGTCCCTGCTCCTTCTCCCCGCCCATCCTCCCACACTGGAATGTAACCCAACTCTGTTCCACTCCCACCTTATCCCTGACTGGGTAGTGGTTTGTCCCTGCCTCTAGCCCCTTCCCCCTGGGTAAAAGCCATGGGACCACGTGGGAAAAATCTCTCTGGCTCTTGGGACTGGGATGAGGACAGGGACTGGACTGAGCTCCGGACTCTGTGGGAGCAGGACCCCAGAATAAAGCCGTGATTCCCCAGACCAAGGGCAGACTCTTTCCTTTTGCCATTGACAGACACGTGCTCTCTCTAAATAAAAAATTTTGCAGCCCTCTGGGATCTTTAAGGACCTGAAGGGAAAATTCCTTCTGGCATGGTTTCTCTCCCGAGCTAGCCAAGGCAAAAACAGAGCAGGGGTTCTCGGGGAGAGAGAGCCACATCAGTGCAGGGAAAGGGACGGAACCTGCCCAATTAAGATTCATTAAAATTGCAAGATTCCATTCCATTTCCCGAAAGGAAGACTTTCCTTTAGAGAACGGGAATGAAATGTAGAAAACAGAGAACAAACCCTAACAAATGATCAGGAAAGGAGATATGATGATAAACACTGGGAATGAAAAAAAAAAGAGAATTTTTGGAATTGGAGTGATTGAGACCAAAAGGAATGAGATGAAATGAGGGGTAGTGAAAAGGACCCACACTTGCCAAAAGTACTCCTATTCAAATGCTGACATCAGGCAAGAAAGGTAGATAAAAACGGAGAGGTAAAGGAATTGAAGACAAGCAGTCATAAAATGAAAATAGGGAATATTTTGAAAGCACATGAAAATCAAAAGGTGTATGGGATGACAAGAAGTGCAGGGAAAGGTATTGAAGCTTGCCCAACTAATCTTCAATGAAATCTTGAAAAGAGAGAACAAAGTCTAACAAACACTCAGGAAAGGAGATATGATGAGAAACAGTTCAAATGAATACAACTGAGAAATTTGGAACCAGAGGGATTGAGACCAAATGGACTGACATGAAATGAGGAACAATGATATGGATGACACTTGCCAAAAGAACTCCAATTCAAATGATGCAATCAGGCAAGAAAGGTAAATAAAAGAAGGAGAGGGAAAGGAATTGAAGACATGCCAGCTTAAAATAAAAAAGGGAAAACATTGAAAGTACTTCAAAAGCAAAGAGTGAATGGGACGACAAGAAGTGCAGGGAAAGGGATGGAAGCCTGCCTAATTATTCTTCATTGAAATCGCAAGATTTCATTCCCTCTTCCTAAAGGAAAGTCTCCTTTCGGGAAAGGGAATGAAACCTTAAAAACAGAGAACAAAGTCTAACAAACACTCAGGAAAGGAGATATGATGAAAACCAGTGCAAATGAAACCAACGAAGAATTTTTGGAAATGGTGAGATAGAGACCAAATGGACTGAGATGAAATGAGGGGCAGTGAAAAGGACCAACACTTCCCAAAAGTACTCCAATTCAAATGCTGAAATCATGCTGGAAAGTTGAATATAAGGAGAGGAAAAGAAATGGAAGACATGAAAGATTAGAATGAAAAAGGGAAAATTTTGAAAGCACTTGAAAACAGTGAATGGGATGACAGGAAGTGCAGGGAACGGGATGGAAGCCTGCCCAATGAATCTTCAATGAAATCTTGAAAAGAGAGAACAGAGACTATCCAATGCACAGAAAAGGAGATATGATGAGAAACATTGTGAGTGAACACAACTGAGGAAAATTTGGAACTGGAGGGATTGAGACCAAATGTACTGGAATGAAACGAGGGACACTGAAAAGGACAAACACTTGCAAAAGTACTTGAATTCAAATTCCGAAATCAGTCAAGAAAGTTAAATATAAGAAGGAGAAGAAAAGAAATTGAAGACATGCCAGCTTAAAAAGAAAAAGGGAAAATTATGACAGCATGTGAAAAGCAAAGAGAGAATGGGATGACAAGAAGTGCAGGGAAAGGGATGGAAGCCTGCTCAACTAATCTTCAAGGAAATCTTGAAAGTAGACAGCTAAGACTAATAAACACTCAGGAACTGAGGTACACCTGTGTACTGGTGCTGCAGGCCATTGCCCAGAGGCTCTCCCAGCCAGCACTGCCTGCTCTTCCCTGCTCTGGGCCACAAGCTGCAAGTTCATTTGCTGCCTGGGCCACCGGCTGAGCCCCAAGCCAGGGCCGGGGCCTTTCCCCAGAGCTCTGCAGCCACTGCAATGCTCACAGCTCCGAGGCTGCAGCAGCTCCAGGAGCCTTTGCACACCGCTCCCGGGGATGCCCAGGCTGCCACTCTTGGCCTGTCTGTGCAGGGCAGGGGCCTGCACTCCATGATCCTGCTGCCTCCCTCCCAGCTCAGCCTTGGTGTCTCCTCCAGGTGCTGCCAGAGCTCTTGGGGCCGGGCCAGGAGTGGCACAGCCCCAGCGTTCCCCTCTCTGGGACATCACCGTGCTGGCAGCTCCAAGGTTCCCCTCTCAGGGACACCACAGCTGGGGGCAGCTCCAATGTTCCATGCCTTGGAGACGCTCCAAGGGAAGCGTCCAGAGCCACACCCAGTCGTGAAACCGACCAGGACAACCCCGCAGCCGACGCCGTCCTGCCGGGGACGCACTGAGGGGATCTCCTTCCCCTTCCCTCTGGCACGGAGGCAAATCCCATCCTCTCCTTGTCCTTCCTCCCCCAGACAAGGAGCTGAGCATGGAGACCAGGGAGGACAAATCCCCACGCCAGATATTCGTGGAAGAGGCCATTTTGCGCAGCTCCACGGGGCAGGAATCCAATGGGGAGGAAAAGTCCTGGCGATCCCTGGTGAGAAGAGACTGCAAAAGCAGATCACGAGGATCTGAGGAGGAAAGAGCCACCCTGTGCCAGGAAGGCGACCAGAGATGGAGCCAGAGCTCAGACCTGGTGGTCCATGAGCAGCTTCATGATGGGGAGAAGCCCCACAAGTGCTTTGGGTGTGCGAAGAGCTTCAGCTGGCGGTGCGACCTGCTTCGCCACCAGAGGATTCACACAGACGAACGGCCCTACGAGTGTGGGGAATGTGGGAAGAGCTTCAGGAACAACTTCCACCTGATCAGTCACCAGAGGATCCACACTGGGGAGAGGCCCTACAAGTGTTCTGAGTGTGGGATGGGGTTTCTGACCAGCTCCCAGCTCCTTGAACATCAGCAGACACACACAGAGGAGTGGCCCTTCCGCTGCCCCACCTGCGGGAAGGGCTTCAAGCACAACTCCAACCTCATCACCCACAGGCGCATCCACACCGGGGAGAGGCCCCACGAGTGTGATGTATGTGGGATGAGCTTCATACAGAGCTGGGACCTGATCCGCCACCAGAGGACCCACACTGGGGAGAGGCCTTATGAGTGTGATAAATGCAGCAAGAGGTTCTGCACGAGCTCCAAGCTTCTGTTGCACCAGTGGATTCACACAGAGGAGAGGCCCTTCTGCTGCCCCGACTGTGGGAAGGGCTTCATGCAGAACTCCACCCTCGTCAGACACCAGCGCATCCACACTGCGGAGAGGCCCCATGAGTGTCCCTAGTGTGGGAAGAGCTTTTCACGGAGGTCTGACATGACCAGACACCAACTGAGGCACCAGTAAGGGAAGCCCTGTGAGTGCCCCCAGTGCAGGAAGAGCTTCGTGCACTGCTCCAACTGCATCCCCCGCTGGAGGCTGCATGTTGGACAGAGCCCTGGTGACCCACATTCACTGTGGTCCATGTTGGGAAGACACC
Source organism: Hirundo rustica (assembly GCF_015227805.2). Lineage (NCBI taxonomy): Eukaryota > Metazoa > Chordata > Aves > Passeriformes > Hirundinidae > Hirundo > Hirundo rustica. The sequence continues at coordinate 5,964 of NW_026690631.1, read as the reverse complement.
TGCACATTTTTTTTGGACTTAATTATTTCTCTTCACCCTCTTTGTGCTCCAGAAGCCAAGAGGAATTGGTCTGTCACCTCAAAACCACTCCAATCCCACTGAGAACAACTCACATTTAACTGACAGGGTTCAATCCCACCCCAAATGGCTTGTTCCCACCTCAGAAAAACTCAATCCCATGCCAAACTTACTCGATTCCACAGCTTCCAGGGTGAGATGGGGTTGGAAGGAGATTGGGAGATGTGGGATCCAAATTTGGAACAATGGGATTAGGATTGTGTGGGGCTGGGTGAGTGGGATGTATTTGATAGTAAATCAAACATTCAGGCTTATTGATTTCTGTCTCATTCATTTTCAGTCCGTGTCAGTTCTGTTTTCACTGTGCCACCTTCTCAGCTGATTGTGTTAGGGAAATTAATCCACGCACACCAGAGGTTTATATCCAAAAAGGAGACAGAGGAGTCCTTTTACTTTATTCGAATAAAGGGAGAGGCCATGGGGCATTTACCTTGCAGTCTCTCAGTTTTTCAGAGGACGCAGCCTCCTTTTTTATCCTAATAATTTCCTGGCTGCATTTCCCTCTCTCTTTCCCCATTGGCTGATTTTTTTTTTTTTTTTTTTTTTTTGAGAGGTACAGACTTCCCGAAATGCCTAAGATTCCCCTTTTAATGTATAACCACCCCAATTTTCAATTTTTATGGGATTTATGGGTTATTCCCCATTGTTGCTTTCATCTTTCAATATTCAATTTCATTTACAAACTTATGGTTTGTTTGTAAAGGCAAGTATCTTCTTTTCCATTCATCAATCAGTAGAATCCTTCCCATTGTTTCACTTATCTCTCAGTGCTAGTTTGATCTACCAGCAGACCCAGGGCTTGTTTGTAAAGACAAATCTTGTCATTCCTCTCAGTGTTTGTGTTCTCCTTTCTCTCGTGCCTCTCTCTGCCTGCTCTGTTTGTCTCTCAGTGTCTCCCTCGACCCAGGACAGCTCCCATCAATGACCCTGCCCTGATTTAATTCCCAATCCTGGAGCTACAACAAGCATGGATGAAGTTCTGGAGACTGGCAGTCACTGTAGGATTTTGCTCCACTCTGGTTTTGCCCCCTCATTCAGAGCTTTGCCTTCAAGGGCTGGAACAGCTTTTCCTTGCTGGGAACTGGAATTCCAGAGTCTTGGAGTATGTGCCATGCAGGAGCAGACAGACCGGGCTCCCACAGACTGGGATCACATGGACTGGGATCCTACAGACTGGGCCTGCACAGACCGGGGCCGAATGGATCAGGAACATCCAGACTGAGATGATACAGATTGGGACCTTGTAGACTGGGATTGTACAGGTTGGGCTCACCTGGACTGGGATTGTACAGACTGGGATTGTATGGGTTTGGATTACATGGACTGGGATTGTACAGACTGGGATTGTATGGGTTGGGATTACATGGACTGGGATTGTACAGACTGGGATTGTATGGGTTGGGATTACATGGACTGGAATTGTAAAGGTTGGGCTCATGGACTGGGATTGTACAGACTGGGATTGTATGGGTTGGGATTACACGGACTGGGATTTTACAGACTGGGATTGTATGGGTTGGGTTCACCTGGACTGGGATTTTACAAACTGGGATTGTACACACTGGGATCCCATGGATGGATTTCACAGGCTGGGACCATCTGGATCAGAACCCTAGATAATGGGATCATTCAAACTGGGATCATATGGACCAGGATGGTTGCACTGTAACAATGTGAACTGAGGTGTTCCTGCCCTGCCCAGGGATCCCTCCCAGCCCCACCCGGGGGCACGGCCAAATGTTCCGTTCCACTGCTGTGGAACGAACACAGCAGTCCTGGAGCCAGTCCTGGAGCAATTCTGGGTCTGATCCTGGTCCCGGTTCTGACCTCGGTGTCAGTCCCGGAGCGCTCCTGGTGCTGATTCCAGTCCCGGTGCCGAGCTCGATCCCGGAGTGGTTCTGGTCCCAGTCTCAATCTCGGTCCAGACGCGGTGCCAGTCTCGGTGCTGGTGCCGGTTTCAGTTCCGGTCTCAGTCTGGGTCTGTCTCAGAGCATTCTCAGTCCCAGTGCCAGTACAGGGCCAGTCTCATTTCTGGTGTGGGTTCTGTTCCCAGTCTTGGTCTCGGTGCCGGTCCCAGAGAGATGCTGCTCTTGGTGCCAGTCTCAGTTCTGGTGTTGATCTCAGTCTTGGTGCTGGGTCTGGTGCTGATCCTGGTTTTGGACTCGGTCCCAGAGATTTTAGGCCTGTTTGGGTGATTTTAGGGCAAACTGGGCAGGCTTAGGGTGATTTTTAGGCCCCTTTGGATGATTTTAGGCCAAATCTGCTGGGGTTTAGGGTGCATTTTAGATCCTTTTTGATGATTATAGGCCCATTTGGGTGATTTTAGGCCAAACTGGGCAGGTTTAGGCTGAGGTTTTGAGCCTTTTAGTGTGAATTTTAGGCCCATATGGCTGATTTTAGGCCAAACTTGTGGTGTTTGGTATCAATGTGGTGATTTTAGGATAAGTTGGGCAGTCAGGGTGGATTTTAGATCCCTCTGAAGATTTTAAGCCCATTTGGGTGGGATTACCCCATGTTTGGGTGAATTTAGGCCAAATGTGCTGGGTTGTAGAATGGACTACAGGTCCATTTGGGTGAGTTTAGGGATATGTAGGTACTTTCTGCGTGGATTTTATGCCCATTTTGGAGGTTGAAAGGTGATGAACCAGTTTGGAGGGTTTTGAAACAGTTTTTGCAGTTTTAGGCCCCTTAGGTCTGATTTGAGACCGCTTTGAATGATTTTGACTTAATTTGGCTGATTTTAGACCAAACTGTGTGGATTTAGGGTAGATTTTAGGGCCCATTGGGTGATTTGACATCAAACATGATTGGTGTTAGGGTGAATTTAGACCTTTTATGGCAATTTTAGACCCATTTGGGTGATTTTAAGCCAAATTGGGCCCGTTTCCCTCACAGCTACCCCACTTTCATTGACCCCACCCTTAGAGTTTGGGGTTGAGAATGGGGGAGAAGGACGAGGGAGGGAGGAAGAGATAGAGCGGCAGCATGAAGCAGAAGGAGAGGAACGGAGGCAGCAGCGGATCTAGTGCTCCTGGAACTCGCTGCACCCTGGGAATATTGATCCCCCATCCCACAAGTGCCCATGGAGGGGTTGTTCACCCCAAATATCCCGGGGCGGGGGGGTGAGCTGGGTTTGGGTTTTTGGGGGGAATGTTTGGAGCTTGCAGGGTTCCAAAGCTAATCCGCAGATGCCCCTCATGGGGACATTGGGCGCTCCCCAGGATGTGTTTTTGGGGGGTGCTGGTGGCAGCAGAGCCCCGGTGGGGGCCGGGGGGATGCAGGTCCCCCCGCGGTGGGGGTTGGGCTTCCCGGGCCGGGCCCTCCAAGCTCTGCTGGGGCCACGTGGGAGCTGCACGGGACTGATGGGGGGACACCGGGTTTGGGGAGCCCAGGAAGAGCCACGGCTTCCCTGAGTGGGACCCCAGAGAGAGGAGAGCCCCAGAACCGGAAAGCGGAGAGCCTGAGACGGGGGGACCCCTGGGATTGCTGGGACCCCGGTGGGGGCTGCAGGGCCTGGAGGCGTGGGATGGTTGGGAAAGGGGTTTGGGGGTCTTGGTGCTGAAAGTGGCTGCTCCCAGTATGAGCACCTTATAAAGCCCTGGAAAATTGTTTCAGACTTGCTGGGGTGGTTGGAAGCTGAGCAGGACATGGAGACGGCGGTAAAGATGCTGCAGACACCACCCACAAAAGAGCCCACCAAGGACACGCAGCCAGGCAGAGCAGGTGGTGAAAATCCGAGGGGAAAGCAGCTGTTATTCACTAGAGCTTCCCCACTACCACCTGTGCCAAGCCCATCCTCAGCATGCCCAGGTCCACCCACAACTCAGCTACAGAAACCACCTTTAGGTGCTGCACCCCATAAAGCGCCACGGAGAAAATCCCCCGGAAAACCCCAAGATGGTGGAGAGCACTTGGAACGAGGGGCACTCACCCAAGATGGCACTCGCCACATGGTGGGGGATGATCCTGTTCAAGAGGCCAGAACAGAAGCCAGCTGTCCCACCACCAGAGCCAACCAGGCAGCCCCCGAGCCATGTGTAGAGCCACCTGCACCCAGGGGCACAAGCTACCACGTACCGCCACATCCACAGTTGGGATTGGAGAAACGTGAGAGACTCTGAGGGATCCAGGGCAGCAGTCAGAACCCGAGAGAATGGGAGATCCGGCTGGCACTGCCGGCACCCCGGGACTGTGGGACATCACATCCTGCCAGCTGTGAGCAGCCCCAGTCATCAACAAAATGCAGCAGAGCCACCCACCACCACCACCAAACTGCATTCCCTGGTAACAACGCTAGCAATGGTATCGATCCCTTCTGTGCAGCCAGAGAGAGCCTGTAAGTGCCTGGGCTGGGGAGGGAGAACCACAAGACAGCCCTTGCTCCCCTGATCCATATAACCTGAGGGGACCCTGAAAATATCCCAAAATGCTGTTGCTGCCCTGCACCATGTGGCCTCAGCCAGAGCCGAGTGGGGCGGGTGGTCGGGGCCGGGGAGACCCTTCCTAGCGGCGTGCCCCCTCTCAGCCCAGCCTCTGCGAAAGCAGAGCAGCAGCGACAGAGATGGCAAGAGAGGGGAGCGTGCGAAGCCTCAGGCAACTACAAAGCAGAACAGAAGCGGCACTGCGTTCCCTGCCTCCCCCACCACAGCAAAATTCACCCGGTAAAGCGTGGCCAACATCTTGTAAGCTGGGAAAGCCCTACCAGCCACTGCCACCTCTCCTACAACAGCCCCAACTCCCGTCTGCTGCGGGCCCTCGTACGCTGATACTGTACTAGAGAAAAACCTAACTACACGTGATATGGAGGATGTTTATGAATATAAAAATACAAGATTTTAGAAGCAGCTTTTGTTGATTTGTAGAAGTAAAGAAACAACTTTTACTGAGATCACATAGAAGATTCGTAATTAAGCCTGGTTGTTAGGTAGTTACTAAGTAGAAGTCATACAGGTAAGATGTATAATGTTGAAACTCAGCAAATCGGGACCCAGGGATTTGTCAAAAATCGACAAAGCAGAAATTTGTGGCTTGAACCCAGCAAAATCAAGCTCCTAATTTCTGGCAAAGTGACCTGAAAAATAGCCAAACCTCCACTGTGCCTGCCCAGAAGCGAAGATCAACCTGAGGAAGACATCAGCCTTCCTCCCAAGAGCCCAGCTCAGGAGCATGGGGAGCTGTGACAGCTAATTAGAATACAAAGCGAGAGAAGGCGGGGAATGGGCGGGTGGGGAAGTGTGGGTTTGTGGGATCAATGTGTATTTAAACCTGGACCTTGCTCTGACCAGGTACTCATGGTTTGGAGGAGACATCCCCCCATGTGTCCCAGCTGGACAGAAAACATACCTGCTGTACAATTTCTGATTGTAAAGTCCTTATTCTACACTTCCCACAAGTAACCCCATCCTGAGGGGCCCCGAGCAGCGCCGCGCCCCCCACACCGGGACCGGAGAGCAGAGCATGGGCAGGATGGCCGCGGGGAGCGGCGGGCGTCCCTCCCAGCCACGCCTGCCACAGCCCACTGCCCCTGGGAATGCAGATGATCCACAGTCAGAAAAAACCCAGAAAGGACTCACCACAAAATTATGCTTTCAACAATCGGACACAACAAATAGTCACCATTAAAACAAATATCCGTTCTAATACTGTTTTTAAATACTCTCAACAGTTTAGTCCTAACTGTAGTAAACTCTCTTCTCTTCAGGTGTGCATTGAAGTTACAATATAATGCAATGTGATATTCAAAAATTTGGTTTAATTTGAATTTTTTTTTCTGCATAAAACTCATCATCATTTACATGCTGGTTTTACCCTCCAAAGAAAAAGGCAAGCACCAAGATATTTATTTTTCTCTTCCAAAAATCCTACCATTTTAGTTATAGCATTTCA
>NW_026690630.1:0-10268 GCF_015227805.2 Hirundo rustica | reverse complement strand
GCGGAGGGCGACGCCGCCGGCACCCGGGGGGGGGCGCTGCTGCAGGGGGGGGGGGACAGAGGGGTTAGGGGGGGACACGGGGGTGGGGGACACCCCTGCGCCCCGCCCCGGGCCCCAAACGGGGACACTGCTGTCACCAGGGACACCCCTGAGCCCTGAGCGGGGACACTGCCATCCCCGGGGACCCCCCAGTTCCCTCCCCGGCCCCCCGTGAACGCAGGAATGGGGCCCGGGGGGGGTCTCCCTGTCCCCAGCTCCATCCCAGCGCCCCCGGGGACCCCCCCGGGTGGGGGGATTTTGGGGAGGGCGCCCACCCGTCCTTGCCGTTCTGCAGGGAGCTCTGGCCCAGGCTGGCGCGGTCCAGCAGCGGCGAGTTGCGGCTGCGCGTGGTGCCCGTGGACAGGACGCTGTTCTGTGGGGGACACGGCAACGGGGGCGCTGGGGGGGGCACGGGGGTCCCGGCACCCCCCTGGGGACCCCCCTGGGGAACAGCGACAGCCCCAGCAGGGACCCCCGGGCTGGGCAGCGCCCATCCCCACCCCACAGGACACAAACACAAACCCAGGGGTTCCAGATGTTGGGACCCTCCCCACCCCAAACCCAGGGGTTCCAGATGTTGGGACCCCCCCCACCCCAAACCCAGGGGCTCCAGATGTTGCCCCCTGCCCTGTACTGACCGTGGAGGGGGAGGGGGTGCCCTTGGAGCGCTCCAGGCCGGGCAGGGGGCTGGGGGGCACCTTGGCAGTGCTGCCGGCCCGGCGCCCCCCGCCCTCCTCCTCCCCTGCTCCTCCTCCTCCTCCTCCTCCTCGCTTGTTCTCCGCGTTGGCCGCCTGCGTCTTCTTGGAGTACGAGGCCGAGGTGGGGATGGAGAGCCCGGCTGGGGGTGGGAGCGGCTGTCAGGGCTGGGGGGCCAACACCCCCGGGGTCCCCAGTCTGGGGTGTCACCCCGGTGTCCCCAGCCCCAGTCTGGGGTGTCACCCCGGTGTCCCCAGCCCCAGTTCGGTGTCCCCAGCCCCAGTTCGGTGTCCCCAGCCCCAGTCTGGGGTGTCACCCCGGTGTCCCCAGCCCCAGTTCGGTGTCCCCAGCCCCAGTTCGGTGTCCCCAGCCCCAGTCTGGGGTGTCACCCCGGTGTCCCCAGCCCCAGTTCGGTGTCCCCAGCCCCAGTTCGGTGTCCCCTGTCCCAGGCTGTCCCCTGTCACTCACCCTGGTCGCTCACACGCCGTTTGGGGTTGGCCGAGACGCTGCGCTGCACCTTGTGGGCAGGGGAGGGCCCCGAGCTGTTGGCCACCTCCGGGGCCACCCGCGGCTTCAGGGACAGGTTCTCCTCCAGCTGGGGACACGGGGACATGTGGGGACATGTGGGGACATGTGGGGACAGGGACAGGCTGGCAGGGCACAGCCGGGAGCACGGTGTCCCCCCGTGTCCCACCCCGTCCTCCCAGTGTCCCTGCTCGTGTCCCTGCTTGTCCCCTCACTCCCTGCATGCTCCTCGTGTCCTCGTGTCACCTCAGTGTCCCCGCGTCCCCTCTTCATCCCAAGGCCCCTCCCAGTGTCCCAGTGTCCCCTCACTGTCCCCTCATTGCCCCCCCATACTCCCTCCCCTCATCTCCCTGCTGTCCCCAGTGTCCCCAGTGTGCCCCCAGTGTCCCTGCTGTCCCCACGGTGTCCCCAATGTGCCCCCAGTGTCCCCAATGTGCCCACAGTGTCCCACAGTGTCCCTGCTGTCCCCACGGTGTCCCGCCGTGCTGTTGTGCATTATTTGTTGTGTATTCCTGTAGTGTATATATTGTTGTACTCCTGAACTGTCCCCGTGTCCCCCCGTGTCCCCGTGTGTCCCCCCGTGTCCCCGCCATCCCCCGGTGTCCCCGCACCTCGGAGCCCCTGTGGTCCAGCAGCAGGTACGTGGCCATCACCTCGTTGTACTTCTGCCCCACCAGCGACTCCTGGATCTCCTCCCGCGTGTATCCCATGGACACCATCAGCTCTGGGGGGACACGGCCCTCAGGGGGGACACGGGGTGCCGGGGTCCCACCCTGTGGGGTCCCACCTGTCCCTCAGGGTCCCACCTGTCCTGCGGGGTCCCACCTGTCCCACGGGGTCCCACCTGTCCCCCGGGCTCCCACCCTGTGGGGTCCCACCTGTCCCGCGGGGTCCCACCTGTCCCTCAGGGTCCCACCTGTCCCACGGGGTCCCACCTGTCCCCTGGGCTCCCACCTGTCCCCTGGGCTCCCACCTGTCCTGCGGGGGTCCTTGTAGTCGGGCACGGGCTCCATGTAGGGTTTCAGCTCGTCGTCCTCGTGGCCCACGTTCATCCAGCGATCCTTCATGATTTGCTGGGGGCACGCGGGGGCCGGGGTCACCTCCGGGGGACACCGAGGGGGACCCCAGGAGGGCTCCGGGGGCTCCCCAGAGGGCCTGGGGTGCCCTTGGGGGTGTCCAGGCCTGCTCTGGGGGTGCCAGGGCGGTGTTGGGGGTCCCCTCACCTCCAGGGTGCCCCTCTTGGTGGGGTTGAGGATGAGGAATTTCTTGAGCAGGTTCTCACAGTCCGTGGACATGTAAAAGGGGATCCGGTACTTCCCCCGCAGCACCCGCTCCCGCAGCTCCTGCACGACCCCAAAACCGGGCATGGGCACCCCAAAAACACCCGAGGGACCCCCCCAAGACCACACAGTGGAGCCCCAAACCACCCGTGGGCACCTCAAACCTGGTGAGGAACCCCAAACCCACCCCGGGCGCCCCAAACCCACCCGTGGACACCCCAAACCCACCCCGGGCACCCCAAACCCGGCGAGGAACCCCAAACCCACCCCGGGCACCCCAAACCCACCCGTGGACACCCCAAACCCACCCCGGGCGCCCCAAACCCGGCGAGGAGCGCCCCGCAGCGCGGGCACACCTTGAGGTTCTGCCCGTCGAAGGGCAGCGAGCCGCTGACCAGCGTGTAGAGGATGACCCCCAGGCTCCAGACGTCCACCTCGGGCCCGTCGTACTTCTTGCCCTGGAAGAGCTCGGGGGCGGCGTAGGGCGGGGAGCCGCAGAACGTGTCCAGCTTGTTCCCGAAGGTGAACTCGTTGCTGAACCCGAAATCGGCGATTTTGATGTTCATGTCGGCGTCCAGCAGCAGGTTCTCGGCCTGGCCCGGGGAGGGGAGCAGCCACGGGGGGTTACTGGGGGCTGGGGGGGCTTTGGGGGGCTCAGAGGTGTGCAAGGGTGAGTCTGGGGGGGTCCTGGCACCTCTCTGGGGGTCCCAGGGGGTTTTGGGTGTCACTCTGGGGGGCCCAGGGGGTTTTGGGTGTCACTCTGGGGGTCCCAGGGGTGTCTGGGTGCAATTTTGGGGCTCCCGGGGCCCATGCAGGTGCTGCCCCAGGGGCGCAGGTGTGGCTGGGGCGCCAGGGGAGCACCTTGGGGCGCTCCTGGGGGCGCCAGGTGCGGGTGTGCGGGGGCTCCTCACCTTCAGGTCCCTGTGCACGATGAACTTCTGGTGGCAGTACTGCACGGCCGACACTATCTGCAGGACAGGGGCTGTCAGGGGGGGCCCAGCCCGGGTGGGGGGCACGGGGACACCCCCAGCCCCCCTGGGGACAGCGTGGGGGGGGTCCCCAAACCCTCTGGGGGCGATCAAACGGCGTCACCCCCCCCCAGACCTGTCGGAACTTCGCCCGCGCCTCCTTCTCCTTCATGCGCCCGTGGGCCACCAGGTAATCGAACACCTCACCTGGGGGGCACACGGGGGGTGAGAGGCAGCCCAAGGACCCCCCCCGAGCCCCCCAGGGCACCCCCAGAGCCCCGCTCACCCCCGCTGGCGTACTCCATCACCAGGTAAAGCGTCTTCTCCGTCTCGATCACCTCGAAGAGCTTCACTGCAAGGGGGTGAGGGAGGTTGGAGGGGGGACACCCCAGGGACCCCCCAAGGGTGGGGAACACCCCCGGGACTCCCCCCAAGGGTGGGGAACACCCCCAGGACTCCCCCCAAGGGTGGGGAACACCCCCGGGACCCCCCAAGGGTGGGGAACACCCCCAGGACTCCCCCCAAGGGTGGGGAACACCCCCGGGACCCCCCCAAGGGTGGGGAACACCCCCGGGAGGGCGGGGGTGCGGCTGAGGGCGTTTGGGGGTGGTCTCACCTATGTTGGGGTGGTTCAGGACTTTCATTATTCGCACTTCCCTGAAGAGCTGTGAGGGACAGGGGGGACGTTGGGGGGTGTCGGAGGGGACAGCCCCCCGTTTGTCACCCCAAAATGAGCTGTCACCCCCCCCGGGACACCCCTCACCTTCTGCAGGCTGGAGGAGTTGAGCTGCGTCTTGTCAATGATCTTCACGGCCACCTGCCAGGGGGACAGCGGGGTCAGAGGTCCCCAGGGCTGTGGTCACCCACAGCAGGGTGGCACTGCCACGGTGACAGGACCGTCCCCAGGGCTGTCCCCACACCAGGGTGGCACCACGGTGACAGTGACAGCTGAGGAGCAGGAAGCTCACTCCTGTGCCAGCTGGCACTCCCAGGGCAGGGAGCAGAGGCCAGAGCCGTCCCCACACCACAGTGCCACCCACGGGACAACAGACCTGTCCCTGTGGTGACACCCACGGGGCCCGGACCTGGAGTGCGGAGCTGTCCCTGCACCGTGGTGGCACTCACAGGACAAGGACTGTCCCCACACCGCGGTGGCACCCACGGGACACAGCCTGTCCCTGTGCCACGCTGTCACCCTCAGGCCCACGCCACCCCCGGGTGTCCCCACGGCCCTGGGGCTCCCCTGAGCGCTGTCCCCACGGTGTCACCCCCATCCCCAGGTGTCCCCACGGTGTCACCCCCATGCCCAGAGTGCCACCCCCATCCCCACACCGTCCCCAGGTGTCCCCACGCCCCGGGCCCCCCCGGGCGCTGTCCCCGTGCCATCAGGGTGTCCCTCACCTCCTTGCCGGTCAGGACGTGCCGCGCCAGCTTGACCTTGGCGAAGTTGCCCTTGCCGATGGTTTTGAGGAGCCGGTAGTTGCCGATGTGCGGCTGCTCCTCGGCGGCCGTGCCGGCGTTGCGGCCCCGCAGCATGCTGGCCTTGCCGCCGCCCTTGCCCTCCGCGGCGCCCGGCTGCGGGGACAGCGGGGGGACGCTCAGCCGGGCGGGCCGCGTCCCCCCGGGGCTCCCGGGAGGGGTCCGAGGGCTCCCGGAGGAGCCGGGAGCAAAGTCCGGAGCGGCGGAGCCGCGCCCGGCCGGGCCGGGAGCCGCCCCCGATACCTGACGCAGGCGCGGCGGTTTCGGGCCGGGCCCGTCACCGTGTCACCGTGTCACCGCGCCCCAAAGTCGGGGATTCTCCCCAAACTCGGGACCCGCCGGTAAAAGCGGGGGGCTCCCCCCCGAGAACGGCGCGGCCACCGAGCCCCGCTCCCCCCCCCCCGAAGGTCACCCGGGCTTTGGGGACGCCCCGGGGCTGCTCCCGCACGGGGAGCGGTGTCACCCCCGGGCTGTCACCGCTCCGGTGACACCGCAGATAACGGGAGCGCGTGAGCGGGCGGGGAGGCCGGGCCGAGCCGGGCCAGGCCCCGCTGCCCGCGGGGGGATCCGGGGCCCCCCGGACCCTCGGCGGGTTGTTTTTGCGGGGGCGTCCCCCTCCCGCTCCGTGGGAAGGAAGCGGCTGGCGGAAGCCGCGGGGGAGGCGCCGGCGATGGCGCAACCGAACCCCCAGATTTGGGGGCAGAACGCGGAGTTTTGGGGCCCGGCGCGGCCCGGAGCTTCCCCCTCCCCCAAAGCCCGGCGCGGTGCTGTGGGAAAAGTGAAGGAAAACGGGGATTTCTGCCAAAAAACTGCCGTGGCAACGGGGCGGGAGCGTGCGGAGCCATCTGGCCGCGCTGCCGGGGCTCGGTACCGACACCGGAGCCCCCGAACCCACCCCAACGCCCGCGGGGGCTCGGCGGCGGCAGCGGGCGGCGCTCCGGGCATTTCCCGGCTCCTCTTATCAGCGGGGCCCGAACGGCCAAAAACACGGCAAATACGGCAAAGGAGGAAGCGGCCGGCACGGGTCACACCGGGGGGATCGCGGGCACCGGGCGGGCCCCGGTGTTGAGCGGAGCCCCCCCGTGCCTCAGTTTCCCCGCGCCGCCCGCAATGGGGACTCACCCTGGGCAGCCCGGAGCGGCGGGAGCGGGGCGGTGCCGCCGGAGCCCCGCGGGACGCCGGGAGCCAGCGAGCCGCGACCGGCCCGACCGGTTGGGGCTGAGGCCGCAGCGGGACAGCGCGGGGTGGGGCCGGGGAACACCTGGAGCGGCGGGGCGGGGAGAACGGGGCGGGAAAAGGGGAAAACGGGCAGCGGAGCGAGGGTCCCGCCCTGCGGGTGGCAGGGCCGGGAGGTTGGGAACGGCCACGGGAATGGGCCATTGGAATGGCGGCCACGGGAATGGCCAAGGGAATGGCAACTGGAATGGCCACGGGAATGGCCACGGGAATGGGCCATTGGAATGGTGGCCACGGGAATGGCCACGGGAATGGCCACGGGAATGGCCACGGGAATGGCAAATGGAGTGGCCACGGGAATGGGCCATTGGAATGGCGGCCACTGGAATAGCTACTGGAATGGCCACGGGAATGGCCACGGGAATATGCCCATTGGAATCGCCATGGGAATGGCCATTGGAGCGGCCACTGGAATGACCATTGGAATGGTGGCAGCAGCGGCGGTGCTGAGGCTGCAGTGATGTCACTAGCCCCAGCGGTGATGTCACCAGGTACAGAGTGATGTCACCATGACGGTGTGATGTCACCAGCCCCAGCGGTGATGTCACCAGCACGGTGTGATGTCACCGGGCAGGCGCGAGGATCCCGGTGCCGGGAGGTGTCGATGCCACCAGCGCCCGCCCACGCTGCCGGCACCCAGCCGGCGACAAGTGGCGGCGATGGGAGCAGCACCGGCGGCACCGGGACGCCGTGACCGGCACCGGGACCCCATGGCACCTCATGACCAGCTGTGGGGACCCCCGGGGACGCCGTGACCAGCACCAGGACCCCCGGGCACGGCGCAGCGGCAGCAGCCAGGGAGGCAGCGCTGGTTCGTGCGGCACCGCTCAAATGTCAGCCAAATTTAGGTGTTTTTGAAGATTTTTTTTTTTTTTTTTAATCTCCAACCCCACCAGATCAGGCTCCGTGTGAGGGAGGCGTCGGGAGCTGGGGGGGGCAGGGAAAGACCCCCCGATTTCGGCGGCTGGGGTTGGGGGAGATGCGCAGCCCCCCCCCGCACGGTGCTGCCGCCCCCTCCCCAAACCTTCCCAGCCAGGAATAATTTCGCTGCGCGTTACATAACAGCGGATAAATAAGAGCAAAACCACCCAAAACGAGGAGGGGGGGGCCCGATGCCACAGCCACGGCCACAGCACCGGTGGCACCTCGGGCTTGGGGACAACGGCACGAGGCCACCCGCGCCCCCAGGCGCCCTGCTGGGGTCACTCCCCAGCACCCGGGGTCACAGAAGGGGGGAAGCCCCCCAGAATATCCCCCAAGATGGGGGTGTCACTCAGGCGGGGGAGCTGAGGAACCCCCCCAGGTGCTCCCCAAAAGGGCTGAGCCAGCGGTGGGGGTCTCCCACCAGCAGCACAAGCTGAGGGGGCAGAGAAGGACCCCAAGAGCCCCCCAAATCCACCCCCAGAGCGGGGAACACTCCACCAAAGGGGTGTGGGCCTCAAGCCCCTCACACCTCAAACACACAAGGGGGGAGCCCCCCATTCCCCACCGGGGAGGGGCCGGTCCCCGCTCACAGGGGTCAGAACTGGAGTCATTTGGGGGGTTCGCCCCCCAGAGCCCCCCCAAAGCCCTGGGAGGGTGCTGAGCCCCTGGCAGCGCTGCTGCCGCCCCCACAGCCCTCCCCGTTTGGGGGGGCCGCGGCAGGGAAGGGGGTGGGGAAGGGGGTGGGCTGACGCCCCCACACCCCGATCGTGCAGCCACCGAGCTCGGGGGGGGACAATGACACCCCAAAGCTGCCCCCCGCAGCGGATCCCAGACCCTGGGGGCTCGATGGGGGGGGTCTGGCACCTCCCTGCTTGCCCCTCTCCCTTTGGGGTGCAAGGCTTCACCCCCCCTCACCCAAAATTCGGGGTCATGACCACAAAGCTCTCCTGCTGCCCCGCAGGGAATTGTGAAATGGGACCCCAAAATTTGGGGAGCGGCTCATCCCAGGAGAATGCCAGAGCACTCTCCCTACACCAAATCCAGCCCTGAAGGGGGGCCATGGCCCAGGACCCCCCACCCCACAGCGGGGTCTGGGCTGTGGGAGAGCCCAGAGTCCTTCGTACGGGTGGAACAGAAGAACTGGGGGGGAATTCACCACCTGGCTGGGGGGACCCTGAGATCCCCCCTTTTCCACCCCACAGAGGGGCCCCGAAGCCCCTCAGAGCCCCCTTTTCCCTCACAAAACAACCCCAGACCGCTTCAGTCCTCCTTTCCCTTCACAGAGGGATCCAGATCCCCATGCAAAATGCCCCAGGATCCTCTCCCAAAAATGTCCCAAGGCCTCCTTAGACTCCCTTGTTTTCCCTCTCAAACCCTCTTTTTCCCCCCAAACCCAGCCTAGGTTCCCGTCAAACACTCTTGGTACCTCACAGAATTTCTCAAGTCCCTTTCAGGCCTCACGTCCCCCTCACGCACAGACCCCAGACCCTTTTCACCCCTCGCAGAGCGGCCCAGGACCCCTCACTGCTGTCACAAAACGCCTCAGAGCCCCTGTTTCCCCTCACAGAACAACCCCAAATTCTCTCAGCCCCCCTTTCCCTCTCGGATTCCCGTTCTCCCCCCTCAAAACACCGCTTTTACCTCACAAAATTACTCAAGGCCCTCTGAGACCCCTTTATCCCCCCACAAACCGACCCCAGACTCCCCTTTCCCCCCACATAAATGTCTCAGGCCCACTCAGAACCCCTTTTTTCCCACACGGACGGGACCAGAACCCCCACAAATCCTCCTTTTCACCCTATCGGATCCCCCTTTTCCCCTCACAAATCACTCCGCGAGCCCCCCAGAGCCCCTTATTTCCCTCCTTCCCCTCACAAACCGACCCCGAACTCCCCTTTTCCCCTCACAAACCGGCTCGCCATCCCCTCAAGCCCCTTTTTCCTCCCTCACGTCCCCCTTTTCCCCTCACAAAAATCCCTCGGTCCCCATTTCCCCCTCGAGGCGCCCCTCTCCCCTCACGCCGGAGCCGGGTCCCCCTCCACCCGCACCCGATCCCCGCCGTCCCTCCCTCACCTGTTCCGCGTCCCTCTCGTTGACGGTCGGCAAAGGGCTGCGACCGCTGCTCGACATGGCGGCCCCCCCCCCCGCGCCGCCGGCGACTATCGCGATAGGGGGAAGCCGCGGCAGGCGGTGTGCGGGGAGGGGGAAGGGGAAGCGGGGGAGCTCAGGGGGCGGGGGGAGGCCAGGCCAGCGGCATTGGGGGCGCCGGCAGAGGAGCAGGGGGAGCGGGCGGAGTCCGCCCGGCCCGGCCCGGCCGCCGCCGCCGCCGCCTCACGCCGCCGCCGCCGCCTCAGCGCCCCGCGGCTCCCAACATGGCGGCCGCCGCCGGCCCTCGGCCATTTCCGCCGCCGCGCCGGAAACACCCGACACGCCTCCCCTCGCCGCTTCGGCTCTTCCCGGAGAGGTTCGGCTCGCGGCACTCACGGACTTCGAGTGTTTCCGCCACGGAGTTACCCGAAGGTTCCTTCGGTACTTTCCGCCGAGCGCCGCGGGAAGAGCCGAGCGCCGCCCGCGCGGCCGCGACCCCGAGTGGAGCCGGAAATGCCCGAGTGGGGCCGAAACGCCCGAGTGGATGCGGAAATACCCGAACACTCCTTGGCAGCCTCCGGGCGCTTCCGCCCCTGACGGAAACGGCCGAGCGGAGCCGAATCCCCCTCCCCAGCCCTGATAGGGACCCCAGAATGGGGCGGGGGCGGCTCGGACCGCGGGACCCTGCCCGAGTTTGGGGGGGTTCCCCCGGACCGCGGGACCCTGCCCGAGTTTGGGGGGGTTCCCGAGGGTTCCCCCGGACCGCGGGACCCTGCCCGAGTTTGGGGGGGTTCCCGAGGGTTCCCCCGGACCGCGGGACCCTGCCCGAGTTGGGGGAGTTCACCAGGACCGCGGGACCCTGCCCCAATTTGGGGGGGCTCTCCCGGACACCCAGCCTTTGTGGGGCTTTGCTGGAGCCCCGGGTTCTCCCCGTCTGCACTGGGAGCACTGGGAGGGGGCACTGGGACGGGGCGTGTCCTCGGCCCCACCACGCCCCCTCTGGACCAAAGGGGCGGGGCCGGGCGGGATTTGG
>NW_026690629.1:0-10280 GCF_015227805.2 Hirundo rustica | reverse complement strand
TGTTTTCCATGTTTGCAACAAGTGCAGCATGTATGCTGCTCTCTGCTTGCTCTCTTCGCTGTTAGAAGCTGTTAAGCTGAACAGGCTCTGCTTTGCGAGCACAGCGCGCACAGCACTCGCTGTGCGTGCTTCTTTTCAGCGGTTTGCACTCTGCACAGCATAGGTGTGCTTTTCACTTGTTCTACAAAGCACACAAGCTCCTGCAGCATTTCTCTGCTTCTATCAGTGATTTCTGAGATTCTGGTGCTAGGGTGCCTGTTTTCCATGTTTGCAACAAGTGCAGCATGTATGCTGCTCTCTGCTTGCTCTGTTTCGCTGTTAGAAGCTGTTAAGCGAACAGGCTCTGCTTTGCGAGCACAGCGCGCACAGCACTCGCTGTGCGTGCTTCTTTTCAGCGGTTTGCACTCTGCACAGCATAGGTGTGCTTTTCACTTGTTCTACAAAGCACACAAGCTCCTGCAGCATTTCTCTGCTTCTATCAGTGATTTCTGAGATTCTGGTGCTAGGGTGCCTGTTTTCCATGTTTGCAACAAGTGCAGCATGTATGCTGCTCTCTGCTTGCTCTGTTTCGCTGTTAGAAAGCTGTTAAGCTGAACAGGCTCTGCTTTGCGAGCACAGCGCGCACAGCACTCGCTGTGCGTGCTTCTTTTCAGCGGTTTTGCACTCTGCACAGCATAGGTGTGTCTTTTCACTTGTTCTACAAAGCACACAAGCTCCTGCAGCATTTCTCTGCTTCTATCAGTGATTTCTGAGATTCTGGTGCTAGGGTGCCTGTTTTCCATGTTTGCAACAAGTGCAGCATGTATGCTGCTCTCTGCTTGCTCTGTTTCGCTGTTAGAAGCTGTTAAGCTGAACAGGCTCTGCTTTGCGAGCACAGCGCGCACAGCACTCGCTGTGCGTGCTTCTTTTCAGCGGTTTTGCACTCTGCACAGCATAGGTGTGCTTTTCACTTGTTCTACAAAGCACACAAGCTCCTGCAGCATTTCTCTGCTTCTATCAGTGATTTCTGAGATTCTGGTGCTAGGGTGCCTGTTTTCCATGTTTGCAACAAGTGCAGCATGTATGCTGCTCTCTGCTTGCTCTGTTTCGCTGTTAGAAGCTGTTAAGCTGAACAGGCTCTGCTTTGCGAGCACAGCGCGCACAGCACTCGCTGTGCGTGCTTCTTTTCAGCGGTTTGCACTCTGCACAGCATAGGTGTGCTTTTCACTTGTTCTACAAAGCACACAAGCTCCTGCAGCATTTCTCTGCTTCTATCAGTGATTTCTGAGATTCTGGTGCTAGGGTGCCTGTTTTCCATGTTTGCAACAAGTGCAGCATGTATGCTGCTCTCTGCTTGCTCTGTTTCGCTGTTAGAAGCTGTTAAGCTGAACAGGCTCTGCTTTGCGAGCACAGCGCGCACAGCACTCGCTGTGCGTGCTTCTTTTCAGCGGTTTGCACTCTGCACAGCATATGTGTGCTTTTCACTTGTTCTACAAAGCACACAAGCTCCTGCAGCATTTCTCTGCTTCTATCAGTGATTTCTGAGATTCTGGTGCTAGGGTGCCTGTTTTCCATGTTTGCAACAAGTGCAGCATGTATGCTGCTCTCTGCTTGCTCTGTTTCGCTGTTAGAAGCTGTTAAGCTGAACAGGCTCTGCTTTGCGAGCACAGCGCGCACAGCACTCGCTGTGCGTGCTTCTTTTCAGCGGTTTGCACTCTGCACAGCATAGGTGTGCTTTTTCACTTGTTCTACAAAGCACACAAGCTCCTGCAGCATTTCTCTGCTTCTATCAGTGATTTCTGAGATTCTGGTGCTAGGGTGCCTGTTTTCCATGTTTGCAACAAGTGCAGCATGTATGCTGCTCTCTGCTTGCTCTGTTTCGCTGTTAGAAGCTGTTAAGCTGAACAGGCTCTGCTTTGCGAGCACAGCGCGCACAGCACTCGCTGTGCGTGCTTCTTTTCAGCGGTTTGCACTCTGCACAGCATAGGTGTGCTTTTTCACTTGTTCTACAAAGCACACAAGCTCCTGCAGCATTTCTCTGCTTCTATCAGTGATTTCTGAGATTCTGGTGCTAGGGTGCCTGTTTTCCATGTTTGCAACAAGTGCAGCATGTATGCTGCTCTCTGCTTGCTCTCTTTCGCTGTTAGAAGCTGTTAAGCTGAACAGGCTCTGCTTTGCGAGCACAGCGCGCACAGCACTCGCTGTGCGTGCTTCTTTTCAGCGGTTTGCACTCTGCACAGCATAGGTGTGCTTTTCACTTGTTCTACAAAGCACACAAGCTCCTGCAGCATTTCTCTGCTTCTATCAGTGATTTCTGAGATTCTGGTGCTAGGGTGCCTGTTTTCCATGTTTGCAACAAGTGCAGCATGTATGCTGCTCTCTGCTTGCTCTGTTTCGCTGTTAGAAGCTGTTAAGCTGAACAGGCTCTGCTTTGCGAGCACAGCGCGCACAGCACTCGCTGTGCGTGCTTCTTTTCAGCGGTTTGCACTCTGCACAGCATAGGTGTGTTTTTTCACTTGTTCTACAAAGCACACAAGCTCCTGCAGCATTTCTCTGCTTCTATCAGTGATTTCTGAGATTCTGGTGCTAGGGTGCCTGTTTTCCATGTTTGCAACAAGTGCAGCATGTATGCTGCTCTCTGCTTGCTCTGTTTCGCTGTTAGAAGCTGTTAAGCTGAACAGGCTCTGCTTTGCGAGCACAGCGCGCACAGCACTCGCTGTGCGTGCTTCTTTTCAGCGGTTTGCACTCTGCACAGCATAGGTGTGCTTTTCACTTGTTCTACAAAGCACACAAGCTCCTGCAGCATTTCTCTGCTTCTATCAGTGATTTCTGAGATTCTGGTGCTAGGGTGCCTGTTTTCCATGTTTGCAACAAGTGCAGCATGTATGCTGCTCTCTGCTTGCTCTGTTTCGCTGTTAGAAGCTGTTAAGCTGAACAGGCTCTGCTTTGCGAGCACAGCGCGCACAGCACTCGCTGTGCGTGCTTCTTTTCAGCGGTTTGCACTCTGCACAGCATAGGTGTGCTTTTCACTTGTTCTACAAAGCACACAAGCTCCTGCAGCATTTCTCTGCTTCTATCAGTGATTTCTGAGATTCTGGTGCTAGGGTGCCTGTTTTCCATGTTTGCAACAAGTGCAGCATGTATGCTGCTCTCTGCTTGCTCTCTTTCGCTGTTAGAAGCTGTTAAGCTGAACAGGCTCTGCTTTGCGAGCACAGCGCGCACAGCACTCGCTGTGCGTGCTTCTTTTCAGCGGTTTGCACTCTGCACAGCATAGGTGTGTTTTTTCACTTGTTCTACAAAGCACACAAGCTCCTGCAGCATTTCTCTGCTTCTATCAGTGATTTCTGAGATTCTGGTGCTAGGGTGCCTGTTTTCCATGTTTGCAACAAGTGCAGCATGTATGCTGCTCTCTGCTTGCTCTGTTTCGCTGTTAGAAGCTGTTAAGCTGAACAGGCTCTGCTTTGCGAGCACAGCGCGCACAGCACTCGCTGTGCGTGCTTCTTTTCAGCGGTTTGCACTCTGCACAGCATAGGTGTGCTTTTCACTTGTTCTACAAAGCACACAAGCTCCTGCAGCATTTCTCTGCTTCTATCAGTGATTTCTGAGATTCTGGTGCTAGGGTGCCTGTTTTCCATGTTTGCAACAAGTGCAGCATGTATGCTGCTCTCTGCTTGCTCTGTTTCGCTGTTAGAAGCTGTTAAGCTGAACAGGCTCTGCTTTGCGAGCACAGCGCGCACAGCACTCGCTGTGCGTGCTTCTTTTCAGCGGTTTGCACTCTGCACAGCATAGGTGTGTTTTTCACTTGTTCTACAAAGCACACAAGCTCCTGCAGCATTTCTCTGCTTCTATCAGTGATTTCTGAGATTCTGGTGCTAGGGTGCCTGTTTTCCATGTTTGCAACAAGTGCAGCATGTATGCTGCTCTCTGCTTGCTCTGTTTCGCTGTTAGAAGCTGTTAAGCTGAACAGGCTCTGCTTTGCGAGCACAGCGCGCACAGCACTCGCTGTGCGTGCTTCTTTTCAGCGGTTTGCACTCTGCACAGCATAGGTGTGCTTTTCACTTGTTCTACAAAGCACACAAGCTCCTGCAGCATTTCTCTGCTTCTATCAGTGATTTCTGAGATTCTGGTGCTAGGGTGCCTGTTTTCCATGTTTGCAACAAGTGCAGCATGTATGCTGCTCTCTGCTTGCTCTGTTTCGCTGTTAGAAGCTGTTAAGCTGAACAGGCTCTGCTTTGCGAGCACAGCGCGCACAGCACTCGCTGTGCGTGCTTCTTTTCAGCGGTTTGCACTCTGCACAGCATATGTGTGCTTTTCACTTGTTCTACAAAGCACACAAGCTCCTGCAGCATTTCTCTGCTTCTATCAGTGATTTCTGAGATTCTGGTGCTAGGGTGCCTGTTTTCCATGTTTGCAACAAGTGCAGCATGTATGCTGCTCTCTGCTTGCTCTGTTTCGCTGTTAGAAGCTGTTAAGCTGAACAGGCTCTGCTTTGCGAGCACAGCGCGCACAGCACTCGCTGTGCGTGCTTCTTTTCAGCGGTTTGCACTCTGCACAGCATAGGTGTGCTTTTCACTTGTTCTACAAAGCACACAAGCTCCTGCAGCATTTCTCTGCTTCTATCAGTGATTTCTGAGATTCTGGTGCTAGGGTGCCTGTTTTTCCATGTTTGCAACAAGTGCAGCATGTATGCTGCTCTCTGCTTGCTCTGTTTCGCTGTTAGAAGCTGTTAAGCTGAACAGGCTCTGCTTTGCGAGCACAGCGCGCACAGCACTCGCTGTGCGTGCTTCTTTTCAGCGGTTTGCACTCTGCACAGCATATGTGTGCTTTTCACTTGTTCTACAAAGCACACAAGCTCCTGCAGCATTTCTCTGCTTCTATCAGTGATTTCTGAGATTCTGGTGCTAGGGTGCCTGTTTTCCATGTTTGCAACAAGTGCAGCATGTATGCTGCTCTCTGCTTGCTCTGTTTCGCTGTTAGAAGCTGTTAAGCTGAACAGGCTCTGCTTTGCGAGCACAGCGCGCACAGCACTCGCTGTGCGTGCTTCTTTTCAGCGGTTTGCACTCTGCACAGCATAGGTGTGCTTTGTCACTTGTTCTACAAAGCACACAAGCTCCTGCAGCATTTCTCTGCTTCTATCAGTGATTTCTGAGATTCTGGTGCTAGGGTGCCTGTTTTCCATGTTTGCAACAAGTGCAGCATGTATGCTGCTCTCTGCTTGCTCTGTTTCGCTGTTAGAAGCTGTTAAGCTGAACAGGCTCTGCTTTGCGAGCACAGCGCGCACAGCACTCGCTGTGCGTGCTTCTTTTCAGCGGTTTGCACTCTGCACAGCATAGGTGTGCTTTTCACTTGTTCTACAAAGCACACAAGCTCCTGCAGCATTTCTCTGCTTCTATCAGTGATTTCTGAGATTCTGGTGCTAGGGGGCCTGTTTTCCATGTTTGCAACAAGTGCAGCATGTATGCTGCTCTCTGCTTGCTCTGTTTCGCTGTTAGAAGCTGTTAAGCTGAACAGGCTCTGCTTTGCGAGCACAGCGCGCACAGCACTCGCTGTGCGTGCTTCTTTTCAGCGGTTTGCACTCTGCACAGCATAGGTGTGTTTTTCACTTGTTCTACAAAGCAAACAAGCTCCTGCAGCATTTCTCTGCTTCTATCAGTGATTTCTGAGATTCTGGTGCTAGGGTGCCTGTTTTCCATGTTTGCAACAAGTGCAGCATGTATGCTGCTCTCTGCTTGCTCTGTTTCGCTGTTAGAAGCTGTTAAGCTGAACAGGCTCTGCTTTGCGAGCACAGCGCGCACAGCACTCGCTGTGCGTGCTTCTTTTCAGCGGTTTGCACTCTGCACAGCATATGTGTGTTTTTCACTTGTTCTACAAAGCACACAAGCTCCTGCAGCATTTCTCTGCTTCTATCAGTGATTTCCGAGATTCTGATGCTAGGGTGCCTGTTTTCCATGTTTGCAACATGTCCAGCATGTGGGTTGCTGTCTGCTTGCTTTATTTCCATGTTAGAAGCTGTAATTGATATTAAAAGCTGGTACGAAATCGAAATTAAGACACAGTAAATCTGATGTCTAAAATTCCTTTATTCAAATCTCTGCTTGTGCCCCTAAAACATCCATATTACTGCAGAGATTGCTCTGAAAAATCCTTAGAAAAATAATTTCTACAGGAGTACTTATGCATTTATCTTCAAATGTCACTGTTTCTCAGAACTAGTAATTCTTCCATACATTTTTCTCATAATAATATTTGCCATATAAACAACATATTTTTCGTTGCATATATTCTTATGGTTCCGGGATAAACTATAAATTAGTGGGGAAATTAAGGGTTTAAACAAATTCTTTAGTATAGCTGAAGTACGAGTACTCTTTTATTTACAGTTGTTAGAGACCAAGACATTTTAGGTATCCGCCACACCAAATGGGAAATGGATTGAGCATCACTGGTGCTTTTAGCCTCTTTTTAAAGTAAACAGTGTTCCAGAGACATTATTTAGCCTTAGTGGTGCTGTCTCAGCTCTAGGATTATGAGTTTTTTGGGGTTTTTAAATTGTTTTGTTAAGTTTTATTGACTTTTGGGGGGTCTTTTGGAAAACTGATATTCTGTTCAGCAAAAACACCAGAATGGTGTGTGCAGTCATGATTTGCTAGTTCACTTCTAAAGGTTTAATCTAAACTGTATTCAGATGGTGACATTTTTTTCAAGTTACTTACCTGATTGATAGCTAGATGTTCTGTGCATATGAACTGCAGTAGTTGCTTTTGATTGCAGTGAGAGGTTGGCATCATCATTTAGTCTCTGACAGAAATATGTGTTGAAAGTCTGAGCTGGGAAAAATGTAGTTGATGTAGTATAACCTGCTGTTTTCATTCTTAGAAGCAATTCAGGTATTATTTTAAAGTAGTTGTTTGATTTCTCAGCTATGCTTTCATGCAGCACTTGTCTCATAGTTGATCTATAGGTTGCTAAAAGTGGCCTGAGGATCTCGTGCAGGGATTCTTTGGGTTCTCTTTAAAGCAAAGGCTTCAACCTAATCTTGACCCAGCTTTCATTCTTGTCTGTTCAACCTCAGAACCATGGCGTTGGATTTGGAGCACAAGTTGGTGTTCCCCTTAAAAAACCACAACTCGCACCACCCCCACCCCCCCCAAAAAAAAAAACCCCAACCAACCAACCAACCAAAAAACAGACAAACAAAACCACCAAAAACATACAAACAAAAAAACCTGACTAGTTTGCATTTGAGAACACCAGTGTTCTTTTTAAGTCTTTTTATTAAACAAGTGCTTTGGTGTTGTTATAATATATCATATATGGTCTGATGATCCCTGGGTTGGCCCTTCTTAGAGAAAGCCATGAGAGGAAGTTTAAGGATGAGATGGAACCAGCTGTGTGCAGCCAGCAGCCTTCCAGAGCCACTGCATCCCAAGGCTCATGCTGCTTCTGTTCACTGCATCACTTTTGGTAGGAATGAGGATGAAGTTCCCACCTTTCTTCCTGCTTCAAATTTTGGGATAGCAGTGTTCTTGCCTGGCAACACAGTGCTGAATAGGAGTTATATTTTCAGGTGGCAGTCACAGACACCTGCATTTACTGTCTAAAAATCTACTTGGCTCCTTTGCTGTTCAGTGCAGTGACACAGCAGTGGTGGGGAGAAGGCAGAACTGGATGGGACTGCTTTTGTTTGAAGGTTAAGTGCAGCCTCCCCTGTATTGTCTGTTCTTCTTAGAGCCTGCTGTACAGAATGAAAGCGGTCTGCTGTGAGCAAGTTGAACGAATGCTGCATGAATTTAATTCATTCTGAAAAGCATATATGGTAAAATGCATTTGTTTACTTCATCCTGCGGAATGGGGCCTTTAAGTCTGTTTCTAATTTATTCCAAGTTAGAAATATGAGGTAAATGCAGAAATCATGCATTAATAAAGTCTCTTTATGTTTCCAGCTGGCAGGAGGAATAACAGTTGTGGTTTGCTGAAAATTACTCTGGGCCAACAATTTTGATGTGATTTTAGGTTTTATTTTCAGCCATGCAGGAATTCTCCTGCCATGCTTTCTTTTTTTGCATTTTATGAGTAGTTAGTCTTTTTGTTCATCCCTAAAGAAGGCGTAAAGAATTTTCTTTTATTTATTTTCTTTTTTTTTCCTTTTTTTTCCCCCTCCCCCCAGAAGAGAGCATCAGCAAAGTCAGTGTTTATCCAGTGTTTATCATCAATGGAAGAGCTAGTAAAAATAAATACATAAAATGAAAAGACACATTTGCAAGTAGTTATTTATGGAGCAGACAGTGTCAGTGAATTATTTGGATCTGCCTAACAGCAAAATTTAGCAGCCACCAAATAGCCTTTATTTCTGAAATGCTTTCTTCTGTGCTTGGCATCAGAATTGTTTCTGATCCCTGTCACCGAGACACACAAAGCAGTCACACGCAGACAAGAGATTTT
This sequence comes from Hirundo rustica, assembly GCF_015227805.2. NCBI lineage: Eukaryota > Metazoa > Chordata > Aves > Passeriformes > Hirundinidae > Hirundo > Hirundo rustica. Next base: position 1,859 of record NW_026690629.1, on the reverse strand, counting down.
CGCAGGGCAGAGGTCCTTCCGATCCAGCTCACACCTGAGACAGGCGGAGAGAGAGCCTCTTTGTTTTATTTCTTACTTTTTATACATTTGTGGGTTTAGCAGAAGATTGGCTTCTGGGGTTTTTCACCTTTCAGCCAAGTGGCTAAACCAACTGTCAGTTACAATTGTTTTCAGGTTAGAAATATGCAAACAAAGGACAGAGAATGAAAAACAAAGGATTTGTTTATGTTACATCTGTGGGAAAAAGGTAGAAAACTGCTCTGATATTCTACAGTAACTAAAAAGATCTGACTCCATTTATGAAATTCAAAAGGCTTTAAAAAAACTCAGAAAAACCAGGGTAACAGATCCCATTCCCCTTCATTTCATCTCTCCATCTTTTTCTCCCTGTACCATTCCCTATTTTGCAATGTTGTCTAGCATCTTTATTTCTCCACTTCATGAATTTTTCCTCTTCTGGATCCTGTCTGCTCCACGAATTCCAGAAGTCCTGTGACTATCATATTTGCAACTTGACATTGCCAGAAGGAAACTTCTCCTTTAAGCTGCAACTTGACAGTGCTCATGTATTTGTATTTTCAACAGAAGCTGTTCTGCCTTGTCAGTTTATACAATATTTTGTCAATGAGCTTGTTCCTATTGTGGAATATGGAAGAGGAGTGTGATTAGTATGCAAATTGACCTCTGAAATATGAAAATGTACAAGACCAGAATCTCATTTTCAATAAATCTTCGTATTTCCTTTGGAAATAGAGAACATCAGCAAGGAAAAGAGATAGCTCTATATTAAAGAGAGAATATTATCTAGTAATTAAAATGTTCAATGATTTTTTACTTCAATCTGATCTCTAGAGAGGGTTTTTTTAATGTAAAGCAGAGCAAGTTAGTTGTTAGAAAGTCTATTTTGCTTCATCTCATTGCTCCCTAAAAAAATGATGTGGTCATTTTCTTCTGTTCTGTTAGAACATGGACATAAGCACCTACTGCATCCCCACCAAAAGCTCCTTAAAAGTGCAGGATGAAGTCCATTGTTTTAAAGAGGTTTGAAATGGCTTTTTCCCCTCTCCTGAAGGAGAAAAATCTTCCTGATTTGCATCTTCATTGCCATGCTTGTAATGGCTGAACCTAAACCTCTATGGTTAATGACAAGGGTAGTCATTTCTGAGGCAACTCTCAAACACTCTAATACTCCTCTCTGAGTATTAGTATTAGGGCCATGCCAGAGTCAAGGGTTGTTTGGTCCCTCAGCATTTCATCCTGCTGCTGCAGCCATTAATGCCATGGGCAGTTATTTGTCTTACTGTCAACTTAATCATTGTTGTTTTGAAAGCATTGTCTGACTTGAGCTGTACGACCTGTAGTATTCTCTTAAATATCTGTATGCAATTCTTTTGCACTGTTTAACTTGAAAATGTAATCTGAGCATCAAAATATTATTTCTCATGGGGCAATTGGGGAAGCATGCTTTTGTTGTTCTTCAACATGTCAAAACAGATAACAGAATTCTGAAAATAGCTCAGAACTTGTCTACCTTTGCTGTCAGGGAAGTCAGGATTGAAACACTCTTCTGTTTTTCCAGCACTTCCACATTAGAGCCAATACTGTTAATAAATGCCAGCAAGTTCCACCCAGAATCATTATTTCTTGTGCTATTTTTTTGCTGAATGCAGTAAGGGATACTTTTTCCCTCGTGAAGGAAATTCCAATGTATATAAGGTGAAAACTTAGGAAGATGATTTCCTGGAGAGAAAAAAGCTCCAGAACTCCTCAAATAAATATGCACAGCATTTAGTTATCATTCAACAAAATGACATGGGTGTGGGTTTGTTTGGTTTGGGGTTTGTGGTTTGGTTTTTATT
>NW_026690628.1:0-10520 GCF_015227805.2 Hirundo rustica | reverse complement strand
ACCCCCCCCAGGACCCCCTCCTCCGGAGGGGGCCCTTCCTAACCCACCCACCCCGGGACCCCCACCGAAAGTGGGGGCCCTTCCTAACCCCCCAACCCCGCCACCCCGCCCCCAACCCGACACCCCCCCCCGGGATACCCCAGTGTGATGTAGGGAAAGCCGGAGAGCCGGCAGTGTCGGGCGGTGTGTTAACTGGAATGGGGACAGCGCCCGAGTGGGCCTGTCCCCGTGTGGGGGCTTCTAGGGACGGTGGGGGCGCCGGGCTCCGGCCCTCTGGGCTTTATTATCCGGCGCCCCGACCCCGCGGCTGCGGGAGAAAGAAGGAGAGGGGAGGATGGACGAAGGCATTAGGGGGGCAGACGGGGTGGTCGGGGTGGGTGAGTCAAGGACAGAGGGCAGGTGGGGGTGTCGGGGTGTGCAGGGCAGCAGGGGCAGGGGGTGGCGGGCTGGGGGGGAAGGAATGGCGGAGGAAGGAGGGAGGAGAATTGATGGCAGGTGGGGGCAATTGGGAGGGGTGCTACCTCCGCTGAGGTGTAGCGACCTGGTTCAGGAACGACACGGCAGCCACACCCAGGCTGCTCGGTCCATCAGCTCACAGACACCAGTGTGGTGGACGGCTAATGGCGTTTATTAACTGGTTACATGGAGTTATAAAACCTCTGTTTGCTACATCACATCCGTCTGCTTACGTTACAGGTTAGGTATTGCTTATCTTATCAAGGACACTAACCAACTAAGAGTTGAGGGAGGGGTTCTGTCTGCCCGTACAGCGCGATATCTTCCGACCGCCTGTCCCTAATCTCCCACATTTCCCCCCCCCTCTCATGACTAAATAAAAAAGTATGAAAGTATAAAAGTATAAAAGTATAAATGTTATAAAAGTATAAATGTCATAAAAATACAAAAGCTGTTAAAGTTAGTATAATAGGATACAAAAATAATATAAAATGTTAGTAACAAACACACTTCACGATAATTGCATACGTTCGACAAATAGGATGTCGACTTTGTCTTAACGTCTTCTAACAAACAACACTAACTTGTTCAAAATGCAAGGCCCAAAAATCAATGTCAGGAGTATCATGGTGAGAGGGCCTATTAATGTGGGAACAAGGGTGGCTAGCCATGGGGACTGATTGAACCATGACTCGAACCATCCTTGTTGGGCCTCTCTCTCTCTCTTTCTCTGGGCCAGTCTTCCTCTCAGTTCGGCCATGGAGTCTCGCACGACTCTGGTGTGGTCTGCATAAAAACAGCATTCTTCTCTCAAGGCAGCACACAGGCCTCCTTGCTGCATGAGCAAGAGGTCCAGTCCTCGCCTGTTCTGCAAGACGACTTCCGAAAGCAAGGAGATAGATCTTTCCAGAGAGGAGATGGATTTTTCAGTTCTCAGTAAGTCTTCGTCAATTGTCATTTGCAGCTGAGAAAGCCTTTGATGTTGGGTCACGAGAGCTGAAACACCTGTGGCTGTGCCAGTGGCTCCTAGGCCAAGGAGCATTGCAATGGTTATACCTGTCATTACTTCTCTTTTGCGGAGCAGGATGGTTTCTTCTAAAAAGTGATACATTTCTTCTTCTTGGTGATACAGGACTCTAGGAACAATCAGAACTTGGACACAAAAGTCAGCAAGGTTATTGAATTTGCTAAGGTACACACAGGGAGTTATTCCGATTTGTTGACAGACCCACATTCCTGATAGGAACGGAACTGCCCACTTATCAGTCTTTTGACTAGGTTGGATGAACTCAGTACAGATATTTCCCATCTGCTTTGCTACGGTTACACTGCCAAAGCATTTGCCTCGGCCTGTGACTTGACTCAGGGTAATTTCTCTCCGGGGTGTGTCTCACTTACAGTTGTGTGGATTGTTTGCTGCAGAGTATTCAAAAGGAGCATCAAGGGCGACACCCTCATAAAAAGGAGGTTCTGCATTATAACATAACCAGCATGATTTTGTAAAGTTCGGATTGGATTGGTTCAATGACAAAAAGGTAGCATTTAACACACTAAGAAACAGATTGTAAGGATCTGACTTAGGTTTTTGGTAGATAGCTAAAGGACGGGATGAGGAGTGTAACAAGTTAATGCTTTGTTCATTGAACTTGCAAACACAGGATGACTCGTCATTTTTAAGAGAACCTTTAAACTTGCAAACACAGGATGACTCGTCATTTTTAAGAGAACCTTTAAGCTTGCAAACACAGCATGACTCATGATTTTTTAGACACATGTGCTATTGCTTAACAAGGCTTTTGAGTTCCAGGAGAAGGAACTGTAACTGTTTTCAGAAGATAGAAGACGGTCTCCTAGCAACAAGATAAACCGACCGATAACAAAAGAAAAGAACTGTATAAAACAGAACTGAAAGACCTTAACCGTGCGGCAGTTGGCGGGGTGCAGACCCCCTGTCGCCCAGCGCTGTATTTGCTTATGCCCCGCTTGCTGTAATTAATAAAATTTTAATTGGGACTAAATCTTGAGTCGTGCAATTTATAACAATTTGGTGCCGTGACTCGGATGAGAATGTTCCGGTAGAATAGGAATACTGGGGAGGCGCCCCACCTCAGGTGGCCCCAGGATTTCTGTAACCTACCCCGCTCTCACCGACGAACCTAAAACTCGGGACATAAGCAAAGGAGACCGGTCGACCCTATAAACTTTGTGCACAAAGGTCCGGACGAAGACGCAGGACGCGTAAGTATTGCGTGGAATTACACGTGGGGAGCCATTCGGTCGGGGTCGGGTATCCTGGAGTGTGCTGAGTGTGCTGTGTGAGAGGGGAGCCGGCAGCCGGACACCCCAAGTGAATGTGGACCCTCAGTAGTGCGGTTCCCATTGCCCGCGAGGGCGTGGGCCACGAACAAGGGGAAGTGATTGGTTGCACACCTGTGATAGAAGGCACTCCAGAAGATGGGACAGGGGAAGAGCAAGCCCCCTCCACCCATGAAACTCCCACCTGTGCCTAAAGACAGTCCGTTAGGATTCATGCTAGCTGAATGGAAGCAGTATCCTGGGACTAGAGACAAGGATAAGGCCAAAATGATACGCTATTGTATAGAAGTATGGGGTGGGAAAGAAATATCTAGGAATGTTTTTGGAGTTTTTTTTTTTTGGCCTGTATTTGATGATGATTGGGTTAGGCAGAAACTCAACTAATGGGTAAGCACTAAGACTCCTTTAGTCAGGAGGAAAGCGACGATGCAAGTATATGGGTTGAGACCCTGGGAGTGTTTTTATTAAGCCTAAAAGAAAAACCTGACTCTCGTGAAGATAAGAAAAGAGGGAAACAAGAGGAAGAAGTTCCATTAGTTCCACCACCGTAGGTACCACCACAAGCCCCTCCACTCCCGGATAATGAAAATGCACAGGAACAAGCTGAGGCCCCACCTAGAGGTCCGATGACTAGACAAAGGGCGAGACAACAGAATTTATACCCTTTAAGGGAAATGCCCATGGGGGGACCTCAGGCTGAGATAGGGTTTATCTCTGTCCCACTAAGCTCAGGGGACGTACGGGACTTCAAAAAGGAAATGGGGAACTTGTTAGAAGATCCACTAGGAGTATCAGAGAGAGTGGACCAATTCCTAGGTCCCAATATTTATGCTTAGGATGAATTACAATCCATATTGGGCATCCTTTTTACATCTGAAGAGAAAAACATGATTAGACGTGCAGGAATGCGCATTTGGGATGCCCAGCAGGTCAGGGACTCTATTTGCTGGGGACCAGGACACACCAGGAGCCCTTGATAAAAGATAAGTCCCCAGCGCCAAGAATTCGAGTTCCTGGTAGACACAGGGGCTGAAAGATCAACCATTCAAAAACTGCCCCTTGGGTGCACCTTTGCCCAAGAAACTGCCCTGGTAGTTGGGGCAAAGGGGGAGCCTTTTAAAGTAAAATCAGTAAAGGATGGCCTACTTGCTTACAAGCAGTTGTAGCCTGTGCGCTCCTGACGGAAGAAGCACACAAAATAACATTTAACAGCGAATTAAAAGTGTTATCTCCTCATAATATTAGGGGAATTTTACAACCAAAAAAGCAGATAAGTGGATTACAAACTCCAGACTTTTAAAATATGAAGGCATCCTTCTAGACTCCCCTAAATTAACCCTAGAAGTGATGGGCTTGTAAAATCCGGCCCAATTTTTATATGAGGAGCCGGATGAAAAAGAATTAGCTCATAACTGCATGACAACTATTGAGGAGCAAACTAAAATAAGACCAGACTTAGAAAAGGAAGAATTAGAAACAGGGGAAAGGCTGTTTGTAGATGGATCATCATGAGTTACAAAAGGAAAAAGAGTGCCAGGCCATGCAATTATAGGGGGACCGGAACTAGAGGTTATAGAATCAGGCCCCCTGAATAAAACTTAGTCTGCACAAGCCTGTGAATTGTATGCTGTATTAAGAGCGTTAGAAAGATTAAAAGATAAAGAAGGGACAATTTATACAGACTCTAAATATGCATTTGGGGTAGTGCACACCTTTGGGAAAATATGGGAAAAAAGGGGATTAATGAACTCCCAGGGAAAGGATTTAATACATCAGGAATTAATCAAAAGGGTATTAATAGCATTGGGGAAACCTAAGAAAATTGCGGTAGTACATTTGAGAGGACATCAGAGAGGAATAGATTTTAGAAGCAGAAGAAACAATGCAGCAGATCAGGAGGCCAAGAAAGCCGCTCTAATGATAATACGACAAAAAGAAAAAGGGGGGCCCGGGACAGAGTCATTGGATGAGGAGAAAGCAGAATACAGATTTACTAAAACAGAAGAGCAGAGGTTATCTCAAATGGGAATATGTAAAGACCAGGATAGAAAATGGAAACTCTCTGATGGATGAGAAGTATTGCTAAAAGCAATAGCGCTGGAAATTTTGCATAGAATACACGAGAAAACTCACTGGGGAACCCAAGCTATAGTAGATCAGTTTAGAATTAAATATATGTGTATTAGAATTCATAAGCTAGCCACTATCGGCTGTTTTCGAACAGCTCGGGGTGCCAAGACAAGGTCGGGAGTTCGCTTTTACTACAAAAGTGAATCGACCTTAGACAGAAAACCCTGACGTTGCAACACGTGCTGCGGGGTTCGCTAGAAGATCCCTACAGTTTAATAGTGAGAGGGCTTTAGGACCCTGCGCCGCAGTGTGTTTGCGTAACGTAGTTAGACATTTTTTTCTCTCAGCGGAACGGCTGGAGTTCCGTGTACCGGAGAAAACCGCGCGTTTTTGGGGTGGGCTAGCTACGGGAGGGCCCCGGGACAGAAGCCGGCACCGGGACACCCCCCTGCCCGTGTCCCCGCAGTCGGGAGAAGCGGCCAGAGACGGCCGCCCCGAGCCGCGGGCAGCCCGCCTTGCCCCTGATACCTCGGGAGCGAGTGGGACGCAGCGGCGTCTTTGGTTTTTCACGTCAGGAGTTAAGATTTTTCGAACAGTTTGCCTTTTTAAAAACATCAGAAACATGGGCATACGTTTATCGAGAAATCAAAAGAGTAATTTTAAACAACTTAGAAACATTTCAACAAGTCTAAAATTTCCTGATAAGCTCTTAATTAAATTTATTTCCTGGCTGTCAGCTGAGATTCCAGACAGTACTCTACAAGATATAAATTCTGTTTCATTTTGGGATGATGTGGGAAAATTAATAACTTTAAAAGTTGAAAATGGGGAAAACAAAATTTCTTTATTTATTCCAATATTCTTACAAGTACGCAAAAAGCTGTTAGAAGCAGAAAACAGCAGACAGCCATGCAAAACCTCTCAGCAATTCCCTGTTCCCAAGAAGCAGGGATTCCCTGATTCCGTACTAGATTCTGCTCGTCAAACCCACCCATCATCCTTATACCCTCCTCTCCCACCTGTTTTCCCTCAGCAAGATGCAATTTTTTCCTCTCGGAGCTCTAGCCACATGGATGAGACCCTCGGGGGTTCGCACCACGCGGTCAGCCCTGATGGCGGACGGCATTGCATTCCTTCTTCTTCCTACTATCCCTTCTTTCCCCCAATTTCCGTCCCGACCCCATATCTCTCACCCAATCCCCCACTCCACCCTTCTCCCCAGTGTCTCCCCCTTCCTCCCAGCGGCCGCGCGAAGGGGGAGGGGGGAGGGTGCCTTACAACCCCTACTCCCAGCGCGGATGGGGGGATAGATAATGAAAGGCGGCTGCCAGCCCGCAGCAGCGGAAGGTGGGGGTGGTCCCCCGCAGCAAGGGCTAAAGAGCAGCCTAACCTGGGCCCCAGGGGAAGAGGGAAGAGCTGCCTGTTGCTAAATCCCAGGGAGGGGGTGGGACAACACCCTCTGGCTGCCTGGGCAATGGAGAAGCAGCAAGATTTTTAGCAACTCAGAATAATGATGAAAAGAGCATACCATCTGTGGCTCCTGTAGTAAAGGTCTTATAGTACAACGACCCCCATTAGACATTGCACTGCATTAAATAAAACCAGGGGACTGGGTATTAATCAAAACATGGAAAGACACTACCCTAGCGCCCCGATGAGAAGGACCTTACCTTATATTACTCACAACAGAAACAGCAATAAAAACAGCTGAAAAGAGATGGACTCACGCTAGCAAGATCAAGGGCCCTGTTAGAGAACCAACTACCGAGTGGAAAGTTGTCATCTCACCAGGAAACCTGAAATTAAGACTGAAGAGATAAGTAAAAGACTGAATAAACGGATTTACAATTGAATATTTACCCAATCCATATTTAGTAATGATGATGTTAGAATAAGATAAAGCGAACTGTAACTGTTACCCATTTGTATGTTATAACTGTAAAGTGTGTGGAGAAGGGTGGTGGACTCACTGCTATAGGGGAAGACCCCTAAAGGGGTTCGCACCCCTTGCTAGAAATTACAAAGAAATATTACTAATTGGCTACTAAACCTAAAAGTATCTCTTAGAAAATTAACTGTAAAATCCAGCAAATGGTGGGAGATATTTGCCAAAGGAGCAAATCCAGACTCATACTGTCTAAACATGCCCAGCCCATTCATAGCAGAAATAGTTGAAGAGCATTGCCGAAAGGAGCTACAGGAGCTCAGGTGCAACTCTCCACAAGTTAGAAGAGCGAACTGGTATTCTCATGTTGTCCGAAGTCGTAGAGCAGGGCAATCCCTCCTGAAGAATTCCCCTGCTGCCGAGAAGATGATACCCCTCGTGGCTCGACGCACCCGAGTCGACGAGCGAGGCAGAGGGAGAAAAAGTGGTGGAGGAAAGAGCCTCGCTTATGGGACAACAAGGCAATGTTCGCTGAACTGCCAAAAAAATGGGACTGATAGTATTACTGAGTTTTGGCATTGTTACCACCAGAAAGAGCTTTCAGAAAAGAAAGAATACAAAATAGCCAGTGAGACCAAGCACCCGAATCTGCACACCATAATATAGATGCTATCATTATTAGTATGTTGTAGTACCGCAGAGCACGATAACCCCCATCAACCCTTTAAGTGGTCCTTGATCCGATGGGAAGACCATAAAGTATTGTCCTCCATGATTACCCCAGGGAATCCCTCTTTTCAGTGTAAATTGAAAGATCTTTTTCCAGTTTGGCCACCTGTATTCCTTGGGGCCTTTTATTTTTGTCCTGCCTCAAATCCGGGAAAACCATATTGTAACTATCCTGGGCATTATTATTGTGCGTACTGGGGATGCGAAACAGTATCCTATAGATTCCCCCCCAGAGGAAGAAAAGATCAATTCATATCCGTAAAATGGTATCCCTATGGATGTAAAGAACCCCAAATATGGCGAAATAGAGGGCTAAGACGGCGGGGAAATTGTAAAAGAATTTAGATAAATGTTACTAAAGGAGAAGATCAAGCTTGGGTAACAAGAAAACTGTGGGGGGCACGATTATGAGAACCTGGTACAGACAGAGGGGGACACTTCCTTATCAAAAAGGAACCAGCACCACAAGACTCAGAACTTATTGGGCCAAATTCTGTGCTGCAGAAAGAACCAGAACTAGAACAACAATATAAGGGCCAAAAAGATGAGATAAAGAATAGTAACGTAGCCCCGACTGTTAAAAGAGTTGTAAAAACAAGACTAGAGTATAGTGCATTGTGGAAAATAATGCAAGCTAGTTACCAATTATTAAATATAACACATCCGAATTTGACCCGAGAATGCTGGCTGTGTTATAGCATTAGGCCTCCCTTTTATAAAGGTATAGGTAGTACACAAAAAGTACGACGTATCAATAGAACCAATCCAGCGCAATGCCTTTGGAAACAGAATAAAACCGAAACACAAGAAGTAACCTTATCCCAAGTAACGAGTAAAGGGAGGTGTATAGGAAAAATACCACCAAAAAAAGAATACTTATGTGGAGTAATTATGACACAAAGAGAAGAGGATAAACCTGCAGGATGGCTTCTCCCTGCAGCGAATACGAAGTGGGTATGCAACAATATAGGCGTCACCCCCTGTTTATCATTAAAAGTTTTTAATTATGCTCGAGATTACTGTATCCAAGTAACCATTGTCCCCAGAATAATTTACCACTCAACTGATTATATTTACCAGCAACATACTACTGCAGAGCATCATCTAATAAAAAGAGAACCCTTTATGGCCCTAACCATTGCAACCCTGCTGACTATAGGAAGAATAAGAGCAAGGACAGGAGTAGCCTCCTTGATAAATCAGCAGAAAGAAATGAAGACATTGCGAATGTCAGTAGATGAAGATTTAGGAAAAATTGAGCAAGCCATCGATGGGTTAGTAAAGTCAGTAAGATCTTTATCTGAAGTAGTGTTACAAAATCGCAGGGGTCTAAATCTTTTGTTCTTGCAACAAGGTGGCCTGTGTGTAGCCCTAAAAGAAGAATGTTGCGCATATACTGACCACACAGGAGTAGTAATAGATACCATGACAGAATTAAGAAACCGACTAGAGCAAAAGAAGCGAGAAAGAGAAGCAAACCAAAACTGGTATGAATCTTGGTTTGATTATTCCCCTTAGCTGACTACCCTGCTATCCACGATTGTGGGACCACTGATTTTATTGATACTTGGATTAACCTTTGGACCATATATTTTTAATAAATTGATAACAATTGTGAAGAGACGCTTAGAAGCAGCACATTTAATGCTTATTAGAGCGAAATATGAATCACTACCTAAAAACTCAGAAGATGAAAAATTAAAATAAGCCAGACAAGAATTAAAAAGATTCAATGAACAAATTTAAGCTGAAAGAAAAAGGGGGGATTGTAACAAGTTAATGCTTTGTTCATTGAACTTGCAAACACAGGATGACTCGTCATTTTTAAGAGAACCTTTAAACTTGCAAACACAGGATGACTCGTCATTTTTAAGAGAACCTTTAAGCTTGCAAACACAGCATGACTCATGATTTTTTAGACACATGTGCTATTGCTTAACAAGGCTTTTGAGTTCCAGGAGAAGGAACTGTAACTGTTTTCAGAAGATAGAAGACGGTCTCCTAGCAACAAGATAAACCGACCGATAACAAAAGAAAAGAACTGTAAAAAACAGAACTGAAAGACCTTAACCGTGCGGCAGTTGGCGGGGTGCAGACCCCCTGTCGCCCAGCGCTGTATTTGCTTATGCCCCGCTTGCTGTAATTAATAAAATTTTAATTGGGACTAAATCTTGAGTCGTGCAATTTATAACAAGGAGGAGGTGCCAGATGTGGCTTCCCTCCTGTGTCTGCATGCTGTGAGAATCTGATAGGGTTTGAATGATTGGGGCACTGAAGGTGGGAGTCTGATAATTTGCATGTTTGCCCAATTTAAATGCCTGGCTGCATTTTTATCTTCTTTTATCATGCCATTTTTATCTTCTTCCAGTCTGTGAGGGGAGCTTGTTCTGACTTCCCCTCAGCCCAAGTAGAAACATTGTTGTTACTGATTTTATATACTGTTACTTCTTCTTTGTCAGAGCCGGAGTCAGAGCCGGCAGCAGAGGACCGGCTGTCCCAGTCCCAGCTAGAGTCCGGTTCAGAGCCGGAAGTCAACTGACTGGCTGCTTCCGGGCTCTGGAGCCTTTTGGTCGGGCTCCGACCCGGCCCCTTTCCCTCAGGACTGGGCCGTCCCTTCCCTCTGGGCCCCCGCCCCTTTCCCTCAGGGCTGGGCCGTCCTTTCCCCCTTGGCCCCCGCCCCTTTCCCTCAGGGCTGAGCCACTCCTTCCCCCTGGGCCTCCTGCACCTGCGCTCCCCCTGCCTCCTGCTGTGGGAGCTTCTTGCCTTAGAAAAACGCGCTTTTTGGCAAAGATTAGCTTCAGCTCTCTCTTTGCGCTCTCCTCCCTTTTTCTGCTCGCGCGCCCCCGCATTAGCAAACGAGCTCTCTTTGTTTTCAGCGCTATCTTGAGGCGCATAAGGTGGAGGTCCCTCCCCCGCTTTTTCAGCATTCCTCGCTTCTTCAGCTAGACCGTTGTAAAATGACTGCATCTGTTTTATCTCTTCAGTGAGCGACCTTGAGCCCGGGGGCCTCGAAGCAAGCTCTTGACCTTCTGAGCCCGAGCCCATACATTTAGCCAAACCGACT
>NW_026690627.1:0-10595 GCF_015227805.2 Hirundo rustica | reverse complement strand
CTGCCAGAGCAGCCTGCCCTGAGCAGAGCTGTGGGGCCAGAGCCGGCTGGGCTGTGCTGGGGAGAGGCCCTTGGTGCTGCAGAGAGCTCAGGGCAGCTGGAAGAGCTTGGAGAGAGCTGGGCTGGGCTGTGAGAGCCTGGCACAGAAACCATCAGTGTCCGTCTCAGCCTGTGTGAGCGTGCAGGGGCAGGACTCAGCCCAGGCCTTGTGGGGCAGGGCCAGCACCTGTGGGAGGCATTGAAAACAGGCAAGTGGCCCAGAGAGGAGGCTGCTCTGTGCCCTTGGTGGCAGGGACAGAGCAGGAACACGGCCCAGGACATTTGTCAGTGCCAGCCTCTGTCCCCAGCCATTGCCAGCCCTGGCTGCTCAGCCCAGGTTTGCGGGGCAGTTTGGCTGTGGCCCAGCTCCATCCTCCTGCGGGGCTCAGGGCCTGTTCCCGGCCATGGCCAGCCCTGCCCAGCCTCTCTGCTGGCCCAGAGCCCGGCAGAGCCCGGGGCAGGGCTGTCTGTGCAGGCCCACAGGTGCCACGGGCTGTGCAGGAGCTGGCAGAGGCTGCCCAGCAGGGAGGCCATGGGGCACAGAGCCCCAAGGCTGCTGTGGGCACCACGGCACAGGGGCCGTTCCCACCCGCAATGCTCCTGTCCTGCCCTGGGCCTGCGCAGGGGCTGTGGCACCATGGCTGGGCCAGCACGTCACAAAGGGGCCACACAGCCGCTGCCAGGGCTGACAGCAAGGCCAGGCACACACAAGGAATTGCTGGGCATTGCCTGGGCTGGGCAGGGCTGACTGTGCCAAAGGCAGAGCTCAGCTGCCCTTGGTGGCTGCAGGAAAAGTCCAGAGCCCAAAGAGCCTCCATAGCTGTGCTGAAGACCAAGGCTGGAGGAGGGAAATGCAGGGCTGCTGTGGGATTGGGAGGGGATTGAATTCCAGCACACACCTCAGTTCTCTGATGATCCCAGCACGATGCTGGTCCCTGTTCCAGACTGGAGCAGAGCAGATGTTTATGGGACAGGAGCCCTCCGGGGCTGTCAGGGACCTGCAGCTTGCAAGGTGCCCTGCTCTCCCTCAGCTCCTTTCTGAGAGATGCCAATCCCAGCTCGGCAACACAGGGCACAAGTGGCACTACCTGTCCATGGGCACACAACTGATGTCTGCCTGGAAAGGGGCACAGGTTTTAATTACTCTTAATTTCATAGTATACAAGCAGATTTTTATTATACAGGTCATTTGAGTACTTTCAAAAAGTGGCAAAGTTTTCCCACCAGGAATAAGAATTTCCTGGATCTACTAGACTCTTCTACTGATGGCAGGAGAAGAAATACTTATCTTCTCATCTACTTTGCCACCAACATTCAGTCTAATGTTTCATGACCTTCTTTCTTCAGCTGTTTGAATGGCCATGCCTAAGGATATGTCTTCATGTAGAGCCGCTGGATCCATGTCCTTCCTGTTGCTCCCAGATTTCGTCCTGCAGCTGTTCTCTGGTCATTCCAATGTGTCTCCCTTGACTGGCTTCATGCTTTGAGCTTCAGAGAGTTGCACAATCTTTCATTAGTTTAAATAACACTTTAATCAGCATCTCAGTTGTATTTGTATGTTTTATATCACCTCTTCCTATGCCTTTGTCTAAAATTCTTCCTTTATGGAAACCTCTTGTGGATGGTGGACGTGTCAGATGGTACTGGGATGTCACAAGGAGCTGGGGGAAGTGTTTTTATGTTTCTTAAATTTTATCAATTTCACGTTTTTTATGTTGGCCATGAAAAGAAACCTTTCTATGCCTCTGAGTCTCACCAGTCCCTGTTCCCTCAAAGGACACAAACCTGATGAGTTGTGGTTCCCACTCCAGTGGCTGCACTTGCATCTCCCGCCATAGCCAGAGCAAAGCTCCCTTGTCCCAGAAGGTCCCTGGCAGTGGAGGGATGAAGGAAACAGGACAGGCTGTGGGGATCAGGTGCAGGGCAGAGCCAGGGAAAAGAATGACTTTTACATTTGATGGAGCTGTGCCTCCCCTTGGGTTTGTTGGCTGACAATAAATGAACATCCCTCTGTGTCTTGGGCAGCTGCTTCTCCAAGGGAAGCAGGTAGGAGTTGGAGCCCAGGAGCTGAAACTTGCAGGTCCAGCCTGGGGTGGAGGGAGCTCAGATTTGCACGAGGCTGCTCTGAGTCCCAGGGCTTGGATGGGGCAAATGGTGGGGTGGGAGTAAAGACAGAGTCTGATTGATTGTCAGACATAAAAGGTCTTGATTTTTGTATCTATTCAAACTGTATTAGAATATACTTGGATTCAGTGTCAACTGGAGATTGCACATACCAAGGCATTAACAGAAACAAAATTTGAACTAGACATAAAAAATCTTTTCTCACTGTCTTTTGTAAATATATATTCACTTTTAATACACTTCAGAAATCGGTTAATTAACCACAGAAATTTGAAAACCTAAATCAAATTATTCCCAGAGGCTTGGCTGTTAAGGTATTCTGAATGTTAATGATCCCTGGGACACTGAACAGCTGAAGGCTGAACAAGCCTCTGGAGAAGTCAAATCCAGCAGCAGCCTCCAAGTGTCTGAGGATGTAAGCAGCCCCTGCTGAGGCCATCCCTGCCCAGAGACTGTGGGGGAATGGGCAGACAAGGGGAGTGTCCCTGGGGCTGGGCAAGCAGAACTCAGAGGCACCAGCAGGTGCAGGTGGGAAATGGAGTGTGCAATGTGGCTGTGAAAGCCCTGCCTGGGCTGTGCCAAGCAGGACAGACAAGACCTGACCGCCATCCCACAAACAATTCTCTCACTTAAACATTTCAAAGGAATTACAATTGTTTGAGTACTCTGAGTTTATGCACAGGAGAAATAGCAACAAGAGATTTTCAGGAGCTCAAAACAACAAAACAGACTTTACTGGCAACTTTAGAAAATCAGAGAAACTCTGGCAAAAGGTTTAATACAATATTCAATCAACAAAAAGCACTTCTGAGAGCATTATAAATTGGCCCATTGAATATCACAAAGTCTAAACCTGTTAAATTTAAGTTACTCAACGTTTGCAAAGGGAGAGAATTAGAAGAGGAAGACGCAGAAAAAAAGACAAGTAAGATACACAGAAGCACACACATGCACACACACACAGAGCTACCAACTCCTGGATTCCAGTTGTGTTCAGACAGAAATTCCAAGAGGAGGTGGGGTCAAGATGTGTGCTTGCCTTGTCGTCAACCATAAATACCCCATGGTCTTCCTGGGCCCTTCCCCCAGGAGGGACTTTGGGTCACTTGGTCACTCAGGAGCTGGGCTGGGGGCTGCAGAGGTGGGTGTGGAGCATTGCCTTTGGTGTGCTAGGGATTGGCAGACACTGCTGGGCTGGGATAGAGGCTCTGGGGGGATTGGGTTTACAGGGCAGGGCAGTGCTGGGGTTACAGGGCAGGGCAAGGCTGGACCTGCCCCTTCCTCCCTCACACACAAAATGTTTCCAGCCAACAATCTCCTCCAGTCTCTCACAACAGGCAGTGCTGGAGGTGGAATCCCAATTGTGGCCATGGGCACCTGGACAAGAAGGACATTTCTTTTCCATAGGAAGGTGTAATGGTTTTAGTTAAAACTGGGCAGAAACACTAATTAATGTAGTGACTACACATTCATGAAATTTTGTTTGCTAAATTTAGTGTAGTGGTCTTAGTGTTTACTCTCTTTTTGTGGGAGAGGATCAGGAGAAACAAAGCAGGCTCAAGCTTAAAAAACAATTTTTTTTTTTTTTAACACACACTAGAAGAATGGAAAAGATAAGAAAAGAAAAGATGGCAAAAAAAAAAAACAAAAATCCAAAATGCAACTTCAGAACACTCTTCCCTTCCCTTACAAACTGTTAACATTCTTATAAACAACATAGACACAAGCTGTGATTTTCAATCAGTTTCACCATTTAAACATAATCTTTCATCACTTTGGGAGAGGAGTCTCTCCACAGTCTTATGGACACATTCACCACAAGTCAAAAACAGTCCTGGGGCTGTCAATGTTACAAATCTGCAGCTGCTTGGAGTTTTTGCAGATTGTGCTGTTCCACCCATTAGCAGCCTTTCCCCTGGCTACTCATAGGCCTCTCAGTGTATCTGGGGTACTGTTTAAGAAAGCTTCTTCTAGTATAAAACAAGGATTCTCTGCTATCTTTAAAACTGTCTTTATCTCAAAAGAAATAAAGACCTCCTTTTACCCCAGGAGCTGAGGGCTTCAAATCACTTTCTCTCTAAAATCATCTTGCTCTCAAAGGCTGAGACCTCCTTTTATGCCAGGAGTGAGGGTGTTCTGGAAAAAAAAAGAGAGTCAGAGAGAGAGACTTGCTCTTTTGTATGTTTCTTTATTATCAAGCTTGGCCTTGGGGGAGAGCTTGCTTGCTCCCTTAGCAACGCGGAGGAGGAGGTACACACAGCTTCGCTTCACAGCAAAGCTGGGGACTCCCACACCCCTCACGGGCTTTTTCCCCTTGCTAGGGAGTCCGTTTCGCTTTGCTGATCAGGGGTCATCCAGCGATGGGGGACTCCTTCTCAGGTTACGGCGACTAAATAAAGCTGCTTCGGCGGACCCCCGTACCTTTTGCACTAGTCTAAAGTGTGACTACAGTCCTGGATTTTACTTTGACTCCCAGCTTTTCAGAGTCTCTTGTTCTTGAGTCGTTCCCAGAATTCCAGTGTTCTTTTTATTTGCATGTTCAGACACTATCCGAGGAATGGGAGCAGAGATACAGGTAATAAGGTGAATTCTTAATTAACAAACAAGTAAATAAGGTGATTAATCAATGTTAAAACAGGAATAAGGCAAATTCTTTAAACAGAACTAGCATTAAAAATCTTAATGAAATTACTTAACAATTAAGTAACTAAAACATAGATTATTTGAATAGAACTTATTTATAACATCGCTGTGCCCGGCTCCTGCACAGTCCCCGCTCTCAGTTCCTTGGCCCCCTGGGCTCTCCTCTGGGGCTTGGAGAACAACCAGCAATGGAACCTTGCCATGGAAAAGAACCATTTTGGTGCTCTCTAGCGAGGCCAAAATTGAAACTTTGTTCCTTTTGCCCATGTGCAAAGAACCCCCCCGGGCATTTTCCACACAGAGTTCCAGCCTCCAGCACTTGCTGAAGGCTCTCTCTGCAAATGTCACGCTGCCAGGACCCTGTCCTTGCTGTCACCTGCTGTGGCTGGGCATGAACAGAGCTCCTGCACTTGCATTTCCAGCTGCTGTGCAACCAAAGCTGAGGCATCTGGAGATGCCTGAATGCAAAAACTGGAATATGAGCCTCTCTCGAGGGGGAAATCTCCCCCTCCTGTGCCAGCCCGTGGCAATGCTGCCATTCTCTGCTGCTGCTGGGGCACTCGGGGCTCTGGCTGAGCAGGAAAGGTGACCCTGAGCCAGGAGCTTTCCTTGGCTGCAGCAAAGCCTTGGCACGCAAACACCTTCCTGATGCTGTGCCCTGGGCCAGGAGGGATTGTGCCACCAGAGCTGAGCCTAAATTTCTTCTCGCAGGCAGCTTTAGGACACAGAACATGGAGAAGGTAGAGCTGACTCTCTGCTTTCCACAGTCCTCCAGAAGGATCCTGTGTTTGGAGGAGCCTGAAGAACAGGGTTTACATGTGAGGGGATGGGAATTGAGAGCCCTTTTATCCCCTGTGGGCTGAGGGTCTGCATTTCCAACGGCCCTGCAGCTGCCAAAGGGGCTTTTTTCACTCAGCTGAGAATAGTTCTGCTGAAAGCCTGCCCTAAACCTGCTTTTTTTGCAAATGTGCCCAATGAATCCTAATTATTTGCAGCCCCTTGTCTTGTGTGCATGCAGGTGTGAGAACTGAAGGATGGAACAGGGGAAATTCTCCTTTTCTTGTTTGTTTTTCTTTTGGGGTTTGTTTGTATTTTTTGGTTGGTTTGGTTTATTTTCCTCTTCTTTTGTTTTGATTGGTTTTGTTGGTTTTGGGGAGAGGTTTGGGGGTTTTTTGGCTTTGTGGGGTTTTGTTGGGATTTTCCTTTTTTTTGTTTGGTTTCAGTTCTTTTTTTGGCTGGTAGGAATTTTTGGTTTTGTATGGGGTTTTTTGTTTGCTCTTTTTTTTTTTTTTTTAATTAACGTTCCCTGTCAGCTCTGGCCAGATCTCTGTAAGTCTATGTGACACTTGCCTGTGGCACTGTGGAGGTGGCCAGGGGGACCTTCCCTGAGCTGTGTGCACAGGAATGCACATCAGCCCAGGCCGGGGGTGCTCAGTGCCCGGTCAGTTTTGCTGTCTGGATGTGGCTCTGGACGCTTCCCTTGGAGCGTCTCCAGGCAGGGAACGTTGGAGCTGTCACCACCGTGGTGTCACAGAGAGGGGAACGCTGGGGCTGTCCCGCTCCTGCCCCGGCCCCAAGAGCTCTGCCAGCGCCTGGAGGAGACACAAAGGCTGAGCCCAAGGGTGAGAACTGCAGAAGGGGCTGAGCTGGGAGGGAGGCAGCGGGATCATGGAGTGCAGGCCCTGGCCCTGCACAGACAGCCCAACAGTGGCAGCCTGGTGTCACGATGCGCTCGTACACGCAGAGGTCGTGATGGTTTGTTTACTGATCTCAGAGTGCAAAACACAACACAGAGGGGATTTCAGCATTAAAACAAATGCACCTTTTATTGATTGACCATAGCAAATGCGATAGAGGGATTAAGAGTGAGAGAGATAGAGAAAGTGATAGAAGAAAGGGGGGGATATAGCTGCCAAACGTGGAGACGGAGTCCTTGTGGTCCGGTAGATGGGTCCGCCTGTCACGTCAGGGAGAGTCTCAAAATCTCTGGTTAACTCAGGGTTTTTATTATAGTCCTCAATCACGGGGGGAACAGGTAAATCTATTGAAGCCACCAAGGGGGAACAGGTAGTCCATGTTCTTAGCAGTAAGCGAGAGCCATTGTCTTCTTGGTCCAACGATCACACCTCCAGGCAAACTTCTCGCTTTGGTTAAGTCAGCCCCTACCCCCTGTATTGGGGTTGTCGGGGTTTCATGTCTCAGTCCTTGAGAGAGGCTTCATATAGGGGTCTCAATCTCAGTCCCTGGAAGTGGGCTTTGATCTCTGTCTGTCACGGTGGTTGCGAAGCAGATGAGGTATTTTCCGTGGGGGACCACCAAAGTTACCCCAGAAAGTTCCCTTGGCCAAGAGGTGGGGAAATTCATAGGCTATTGTCGTGAAGCAGGGACCGTGCAGCAGGTGCAATCTTCAGGTACAGGACTGCCATTACACTGCTCAAAGCCAGTGTACCGTGGCGTGGTGACACAGGAAAATGCACCTGCAGACGATTGGGAAGCATCCACCTCAAGCAGACCAGAACTGCAGTGGGGTCCTCAGGGTCCTTATGACGATTGTGAGGCAAATGAGGGGAACTTCCGACAGACTCTTACATCACCCCGTGACTCACGATTGTCTTCAAGAGATCTTCTTCAGCAGGGTTCCGTAGTGGCATTGTGAAGTCTTCAGGACTCATCAACGTTGGTAGTATATCCCAAGAAACAGAGGTAGTATGTAGAGAGGGAGAGGGAGAAAAAGAAGGAAAAGGAAAAGTAAAAAAGGAAAAGGAAACAATAATATTAATTCAGATTATCAAACAAATCACGGTTAATCAGAACAATAATAACAATCAGTACTAATTCAAAATAATTTTTTTCGTAACCAATCACAAAAATCAAAAGTAATTTTCACAAGATTACAAAAGAAAATAATTTCAAAACATCCATTCAAATTTTATAATCACCTTGTGTCAATAGGCTTGGGGATGTCCAATGGGAGTAGGTGATAGTCTGTGAATCAATGTATAATTCAATTGCAAAAGGCAATGAGAAGTAACTGGAGCTTTATAAGAAGAATCACATCCTGTAATTTTAGTAAAATTGCAAGCACAGAAGTTTGAATGTTTTTTAGTGTCTACTACTATGTTTTCTACAAATACTATATCACAAATAGTTCTAAAGCATGCACAACCATTGCCTATATATATAAGGACTGTTCCAGGGGCCTCGTTAGGATGAATTTCAAAATGACAGATATTTTGCTCTGTGTCCAGACAAATATCTTGGGCTATAATTGCATTACTTTCACAGATAAACCCTTGTTGTTGTCGGACAATACAGGATTCTAAGTTAACAGTTTGCCATTTCTCACCAATTGAGGGGCCCATTCCCTATGCTCGGAAGGGCAGAGAATAGCTCCATCATAATTCAATCCTAGTGCAACGATAGAGAATATCAAATGCACTGAAGCATTACGTATGGTTAACACAAAAGCTGTGGCCGTGTTTGTAATGGGGTTGTAAGTAAAATTTACTAAGTTCCACCAGGATTGGAATTCTCTTTCAAAGTCAGTGGCATTGTCCCAAATTATTATAATAGAGGCAGCAACTGACTGCATCCACAATTGAGCTTGGATACAGCTGAGGGCCAAAGAAACCATTGTTTTGTATTTCCCAATTTAGTAATATGTTTGATCAAATCTCTAGTTGTGGCAGCCAATTTATTCATTAATAGTATTTAGAATTCCCAATCCTGTTCCCATAACACCAGTTATTTCTCTTAACGTCTGGAGCCAAGCATAACCGGTGGTTGGGTTGGAGTGGTGGTGGTATGAGCTGTAGTAGATTGGGCTGTGATATTTATTTTAAACTTGAAAGAAAGCCCTTCAGTATTTTTGGCCCAAAGACAAACTACTTCTACTGTTTGTGGCAGTTTGAAATTGTACCAACAGTCCTGTACGCTTGGATGTGTGCAGACCTCTTTGTGCTTATATATTTGGTTTGTCCAAACACTGATGGAGGCTGCCTTACTATAGGTGGTTCCTTTAATCATTTGGCACCCTATACTAATTTTTTTCCCCCCCTATCCCTTGAAGCTGCCAGGTTTTTTGGTTTTCCCATTCCTGCCTAGTGTATATCTGATTTTCATGCATAACAAGAGTTGATAGGTTTAAACTTTCCACATTTCCCATGGATCCAGTAGAGTGAACAAAAGCTTGGGACCAAGGCCATTCTGAAAAAGTTCTGGCCATGGGGTTGTGCTAGGATACAGAAAAGTATCACTAGTCTTATCATGGTTCAGATGATCTTTAATGTCCCTCGGAGTTCGCCTGTGAAAAGCAAACACAACAAAATCTGCCACTAAGAGGCGGAAAATTAGAATGATGGAATTGTCCAGCATGTAATTTATCTGATGCTCTTTCCCTAGGGCATCAAAGACTATACATGCATAATTATTCAGAGGGATTTTCAGCACTAGGGGTACTGCCCCTACAGTAGGAAGGTCCACCAGAGCAGGCTGTCCAGGGTAATGTGCAGGATGCTTAGGATCATCAGGTCCCTGTGGTGAGGGAATTATGCTTGGAGGTGTAGGGCAAAAAGCAGTGATTTTGTGGCACCCATTTACTGCCCATTTATCAGTCACACTTTTCACAGCTTCTTCAGTTATTGAGAAGATGTTACAGTAATGTTCAATCTGAGCATACCACTTTCTTACTGAGGCCCCCTGGGCCACCCCGTCAGGTGGGGGGTCCCAGTAGTGACTGTTTTAATAACTTCAAAAGGGCCTCTCAAGACAATTGGTTGTTGTTGTGCAACCTTCTCCACTTCTATGAGAGCTAAGCTAACCACAAACAATCCTTTTTCCCAGGTAGTATATCTTTTTTCAGCATCTTTGAAACTATGGGAAGAAAAACTAGCAGATTTCATCAAACGCTCAGAACCTTGCTGCCATATGTGTATGGATAGCCCTGAGGAGGCAAATCCCCATTCTACCTGGAAAGGATCTGCAGGATGGATAGGGCCTAATGCCTGATGAGCTGTTTCTTCAAAAATCAGCAATTGTAGTGCTTCTTCTTGAGCGGGGATCCAATCCCATTTAACCCCTTTCCTCAGTAAGTCATAAAGGGGCCTGGCAACTATTGAGAAATCTGGAATGTGTTTTCTCCAGAACGCTAATAGTCCTAGAGCTTGCTGGAGATCTTTCCTGGATTCAGGCATTTTAATCTGATCTAAAGAGGTTAGGGTATCTGGTGGAATACATGTCATAGCTCCCTTCCACCAGATTCCCAAAAACTTCACTTCCTGGGAAGGTTTTTGAATTTTCTCTGAGGTAACTTGCAAATCAAGACTTTCTAAGTGAGAGATTATTTTCTGTTGGACATCTCCCACTTCTTCTATTTCATCTCCTCCCACAAGGATATCATCAATGTATTGACAGACAGCTACATTGTGAGCTATGGGTATATTTTCTAACTCTTGGGCATCCTGAGCTAGGGTGACTGAATGTTTGTACCCTTGGGAAAGCCTAATAGAAGTGTCCTCCGGGGTTTTTACAGGTCCATCCTTTTTAGTGTAATTGATGAGATCTGCTGCAAGCTGACTCCCAGTCCAAACTTTATGATCACCAGCAGATGAATCAAACTGAGAAGCTGGCAACTGAGAGGGGATTGAATATGGAGCAAACCCAGGATCGGTAGATCCAGTTTGGTTGCTTGAGTTTCCAAGGAATCTATCCAGCCTTCCCACAGGACCTAATGCCATTATGGTTTTTTGTAAAGTAATTGCTGTAGGTTTGAGTGGTTCTGGAAGCCCCCGA
>NW_026690626.1:0-10633 GCF_015227805.2 Hirundo rustica | reverse complement strand
CACTGATGAAGCGCCGAGGGGAGGTTGGAGTCCCGAGCACAGAAGAGCTGTTCCTGAGCAGCGCCTGGAGCCATGGCTCTGAAGGGGACCCTGCGCAGTGTCCTGAGAGCCGACTGGAGTGTCTGGCCAACCCCCACGTCGGATCTTGAGTGAGGACCTGCTTCTGCGACATCGAGGTGAGCTACACTAGTGTTAACAATATGGGTCTATCCCGTTCTACCCTTGATAGAGATCTCTATAAGAAACTTAAGCATCTTTTACGCTGCAACAACAGTACTTTACATAAGCAAGAGCTGAAAGACCTTTTAGAATGGACTCTAGTTAACTTTCCCAATGCTGACCGTTCAGCCGTCTTTACCAGAGACTTTTGGGACTCAGTTGGAAATAGACTCTTTAATGATATTTCACGAAAGAATTTCGCTGTTGCTGAGCTCGTTCCAGCTTGTAGGGCCCTCGTAGAGCTCTTTGCTACAAAAAATGCCGCTGCAGACGCGACACCTGGTCACTCCGCTCCCGGAGATCCCCTCCGCGCGGCCGCGGGTCTGCAGCAGAAACCGCCCCCCTCCCCCCCTCCGCGCCACGCGGTTTCGACACCCGCGGTCCCGCCGAGCGCCGCGGACCCATCCCCCACCCTCGTGGCCGCGGCGCCCGTTCCCTCGGCCCCTACGCCCCCACCGGACCCTGCGGCCCCTCCCACTGCGCCCTCGGTCCCGTTCACGGATGGAATTCCTCTTATCGGGGCCCCCTCCCCTCGCTCCAGTGTGCCGGGCCCCGTCCCCGCCTCTGCCCCTGCGAGCCCGCCCACTGAAGACATCCCTGCGGTGCTTCTCGCTGCCGGCACGGCGGCAGCCCCGCACCCCCCTCACCCCGCGGCTCGGGCTGTACTCCCCCTCCCCCCGGCGGGTCCCGCCGCTCCGCCGGCCACGGCTTTTGCAGCTGTAGCCGCGGCCGTTGCCGGCGTCCTTCACACACAGGCAGCGACCCTCCTGCAAGCGGCACAAGCCCCCCTCGCTGTAGCCGATGCGGCGCTGGCGGTGCCGCCACTCTCGCCCGTGCCCGCCGCTGCCTCGCCGCCGCCGCCTTTCTACGACCCGGTGGTGCCGGCTGCAGCGGTGTCGGCGCCCGCAGTGCCGCCGGCGCCGGTACCGGCTGTCCCTGCAGTTCCCCTTGCGCACACTAACGCGGAGATGCCCACCACCCCCCCGCGTGTTCTGCCACAGTGCCCCAGCCCCGCACCGCGGCGGATGCTGCAGGCCGTTCCAGTCCCGGCTCCGCGGCGTGTCCCAGCCCTGCCCGCAAGCTACAAGCAGCTCACTCCCGCGGCACAGACGGCGGATGGCCATGCGAGCCCAGTCCCTGCTCCGCGGTGTGTTCTACCCCGCCCCCCCCCGTCCCTGCCGGAGCAGCGGCTGCACCAGACGCCGCGGCCGCCACCGGGTTCGCTGCGCTGCCCCCTGCCGCAGCCCCTGCGTGTCCTGTGCCCGCAGACTCCTTCGCGTTCCCTCCCGCGGCCCCTGAAACTACCGCTGCTGCGGCTCCCGCGCCCCCGCCACCTCCCGCGCGCCCCATGCAAGCCGCCGCCATAACGTCCCCCTACACCGAGACTGCGCACCTCGCGCATGCGCAGACTGCGCAGCCCGCGCATGCGCAGTACGCGCCAACCGGCCAAACCGCATCACCGCCTGTAATTCAGCCTGCCAGCTCCCGCAGCCATGCTGAAACCTACGCTCAGCCGGAACTTGTTACAGTGCCATCACAAATAGTCCACACTGCCGAGTGTCCTGCACAGCCGCCGATGCTACAGCCATCAGCAGCCCTTCCGCCGTCCACGACCCTGCACACACCACAACAACAACATGATTCTACAGCGACTTATATGTATCCTTCCGCGTCTGTTCCACCACGGGACCTACATGCTGCAGTAGCAGCTTCATTCCTGACGAATCCTTCCGCGGCTTCAAGCTCTTTTCACATGCCTCCACTGACAGGCCCTCTACCTCCTGCATTCCTGCCTCTGCCGCCGCATCTTGCATCGTGCCCAAGCATGACAAAACCACAGCTTGGCACACAAGCCATGCAACGAGAAGGGGGAGGATGGAATGTGACAGCCACTTTAACAAATACACGACAGACAGAGAACTGTTTTGCCCTTGCAGATGCTAGCCTTCTCAAATCTGAGGATCCACCACCACCAATCCCGATTTTGGAAGGTCCCCAGAAATGTTCTGATGACCTTCAACTGACAGACTGGCATGAAGTCACACGAGAAATTTGCAAAGAAGAAAATCTAAATCCTTTAGCCATGCCTGTGATATTCAGCCAGCAAGCCGGAGGTCCCAGAACATGGACAGCTATCCCATCTCACGAAATAAAAGAATTAAGAAAAGCGATAAAGGACAGTGGCATCTGCTCTCCATATTTTAAACAACTGCTAAAAAGCACCTTGGAAGGACACACACTTACACCAAATGACTGCAAAAACCTTGCTAGTGTAATTCTCACAGATTCTCAATATATGCTGTGGGAATTCAAATGGAGAAGGTTGCTGACAAACGTACTGCAGATGTACAGACAAAGTACTGATGTGGACCTTCGTACCCTTACTATGTCTAAGCTCACTGGTGACCCTCCTGATGATCAGAATGATAATCAAGTGAACTTACCCAAAACAGCATTAGACGACATTAAAAAGATGGCCCGTAGAGCCTTTGTACAAATTCAGCCTGCAGGAAGTTTTGAGAAAGCCTACAACCTAATTAGCCAAGATTCATCTGAACCATTTACCACATTTGTGGATCGCGTGATTCAAGCAGCAGAAAGACAATGTGGTGATGATATAGCTCGCCCAATAATGATACGGGACATTATTGAAAATAATGCAAGTCCAGAATGTAAAAGAGCAATCAAAGCCCTAGGAAAAGAGAGACCCACAGTGCCTGAAATGATTGATGCCTGTAACCAAATTGGGAGCCCACAGCACGTCGCAACGATTCAAGCAAATGAACTTGGAAAAACTATTGGAGAAAAAATTGAAAGGGCTCTTACAGCACAAGCAGCACAAGCTGAAACACGAGACCAGAAACTTACTGAAATCTTAGCTGCCCTACATTTAAACTCACAACAACAAGACAACACCATGGCTGTTATGCAAGCTACTGTGACTTCAGGACCTTGCTACTTCTGCAAACGACCTGGTCACATCGTGAGGAACTGCCCAGACATCAAAAGAAGTGTGCAGGCACCAGATCGCTGCTCCACCTCTAAGAAGGGAAAGCATCCTGCCTGGCAGTATCAAGCCAGACAGGACATGAGCAGAAAATACAATCAAAAAAACTCCAAGGGGAGCGCGCAGCGCCATCGCGTGAAGACACAAGTAATGGCACCCCAAGCGCCCGAGGAAAAATTTGTGAATACCCCGACCCAAACGCTCTTCGCTTCATCACCAGCACAATCCCAAGTAATGACCCAAGCCTACTACCCCCAGGCACCTGGTGCACCTTGGCAACCTCCAAGCCAACAACCTTTCTAAAAGATGATGGCTACGATTATATCTCAACAGGAATCACTGGGCCTTCACAACATAGGCAAGACTTTTTAGTTGTTGGTAAGGAAAGGAATAGCATCCTGGGACTGCTTGTTTTGCCTTGTGTGATGTCTGTTAACTGCAACGAAGAATTGCTAGTGCTGGCCAATGCCTGCTATCCCCCATTGCATATTCCTCCCAGAACCCCTATAGCTATTGCCATAGCATTGCCTATGGGAACTATGGACCAAATGCCACCACGCTGTTTCCCTGTCACTCCTGAAAATCCTGAAGTTCTATGGGTTCAACACATAAGTGAACAAAGACCAATGCTAACTTGTGAGTTGTCAAATGGTGGGCTTCAAGTTAACATCAAAGGGATGATAGATACTGGTGCGGATGTTTCTGTAATCTCTTCTTACTATTGGCCAAGAGATTGGAAGTTAGTAACTCCCCCAGGTAGTCTCACAGGCATTGGAGGTGTCACTCCGTGTTTGCAAAGCGAATCTGTAATCAGCATTACAGGACCAGATAAGAAGAAAGCATCAATTCGTCCTTATGTGGTACAAAAGCCCATCACAGTGTGGGGAAGGGACTTGCTTTCACAATGGGGAGCAAAAATTGAACTGGGTTTTTCGTAGGGGCCACTAAAGCACTCAGCACTCTAAAACTAACCTGGAAAACTGACATCCCTGTCTGGGTTGACCAGTGGCCCCTACCAGGCAATAAGCTGAGTGCCCTCAAGGATCTAGTGGCTGAACAACTGCAAAAAGGCCACATTAAGCCTACTAACAGTCCCTGGAACTCACCTGTGTTTGTAATCCACAAGAAAACCTCAAACACCTGGCGATTGTTACAAGATCTCAGAAAGATCAATGCAGTTATTGAAAACATGGGTCCCCTCCAACCTGGTCTACCCAACCTTTCCATGATACCAAGAGACTGGCCACTTGTAATCATAGATCTAAAAGACTGTTTCTTCAATATCCCACTGCATCCAGACGACGCTCCTCGTTTTGCCTTTTCTGTTCCAAGTACAAACTTGCAAGAACCACTCCAAAGGTATCATTGGCTCGTATTACCTCAAGGGATGAGAAACTCGCCGACTATCTGCCAATATTTTGTAGCCCGTGCACTGTCTCCAGTCCGTGAACAGTTCACACAATCAGTTATTCTCCACTATATGGATGATTTGCTCATCGCAGCACCAACACGAAAACAAATGGAAATGACTCGCAATTGTGTTGTTACTGAAATCAAAAAGAGTGGGCTGGTGATCTCTGAATCAAAAATACAAGAGACTGCTCCCTGGAAATATTTAGGTTGGAAACTGACGGAACAGTCCATCACTCCTCAAAAAATACAAATCCAAACTGATGTTCACACTTTGCAGGACTTGCAGCAACTTTTAGGAGAAATTAACTGGGTTAGGCCTGTCCTAGGAATCACAGCTGATGAACTTGCTCCACTTTTTGATTTGCTGAAGGGGGACAATGACATCAGATCCCCTAGATCCCTCACTCCTGAGGCTCACAAAGCCTTAGAAGAAATTACTAGTGCTCTGCAGAGCAGGCAGGCACATCGCTGTGTCCCTGACAAACCCTTTTTCCTTGCAATCTTAGGAGAAAAGCTGAGACTGTGTGGTCTCATTTTTCAATGGGATTCTTCTCACAAAGATCCGTTGTTAATAATTGAATGGGTTTTTATCTCATACAGGTCGCCTAAGACAATCCTCACACCTTTAGAAATGATGTCTCAAATCATCATCAAAGGTAGAACAAGGCTTCTTTCAATAGCAGGTCGTGAATTCGCAATTATCTATCTGCCCATGAAGAAAACCTATTTTGATTGGGCAATGCAAAAATCAGAAGACTTGCTATATGCCTTGCTCGATTTCCCAGGCATTTGTTCCATTCATTATCCAGCACACAAAATGATCAAAGCTAAATTATGTTACAAAGAAAAACCCCTGATCAGTGAAGAGCCTTTAGATGCAGTCACCATCTTCACTGACGGGTCAGGGCGAACGCACAATTCGGTTGTTACATGGCAAAATAGAAATACTAAAACCTGGGAACAAGATGTTCAAAAAGTTGAAGGTTCTCCTCAAATTGTTGAATTGGCAGCAGTTGTAAGAGCATTTCAGCTCTTTCCAGAACCTTTCAACCTGATCACTGATTCAGCATACGTTGCTAATGTTATTAAGAGAATTGAAGGATCTGTTCTAAAGGATGTGAACAACGACAAGTTGTGCCTTTGGCTCACCTGTCTCTATCAAATTTTATCACACAGAACTAATCCTTATTTTATTTCTCACATTAGAGCTCATTCAGGTCTTCCAGGATTTATGGCAGAGGGAAATGCACGAGCTGATGCATTGGCATCAGCTGCATCTGATGAGGAAAGTGCAGCAAGCATCGAAGATTCTACCTCAGTGCTTGCTGCAACCACCTTGCCTAACACTGTTGAACAAGCCAAACTGAGTCACGCATTTTTTTACCAAAATGCACAGGCAATCAAACGAGATTTTCACATTACCCTAGAACAAGCACAAAATATTGTACGAGCTTGCCCAAACTGTCAGCAGGTTCAGCCTCTCCCCTCTTCAGGAGCCACCAACCCAAGGGGTTTGGAAAGTTTACAAAAATGGCAAACAGATGTTACTAAGTACCCCTCTTTTGGGAAACTTAAAAATATCCATGTCTCTATTGATACATTTTCAAATGCAGTTTTTGCTTCTGTACATGCAGGGGAAACAGCTAAGCATGTTTGCCAACATTTTTCACAAGCTTTCTCCTATTTAGGTGTCCCCCAAGAAATTAAAACTGATAATGGTCCTTCATATACCTCACAAGAATTAGCTGCATTCCTAAATGACTGGGGTGTTCGCCATACATTTGGCATTCCTTACTCTCCCACGAGTCAAGGAATGATAGAAAGAACACATCAAACTCTAAAACGCATTTTAGATCAACAGAAAGGGGGAGAAGACCAGGCTGCCCCTCAAAAGAGGTTGAATAAAGCCCTGTATGTTTATAATTTTCTGAACAGCTCTGCAGAAGAGCCAGATCCCCCCATTTACAGACATTTCTTAAACAATAAGAAAGCAAAACTGAAGGAGCACCCCCCAGTTTTAATTAAAAACTTAGATTCAGGACAAATTAAAGGACCATACAATCTTATAGCATGGGGGAAGGGGTTTGCGTGTGTCTGCACAGAAAAAGGACTCCAGTGGATTCCAGCAAAGAACGTGAAACCGTACCACGCATCAAAGCCCGCTGAGACCTCCACATCAGCCAGTACTGCTGCAAACCAAGAAGCAAGCACCCAGACCTGAGCTGCGCAGAATCATCAGGAGAAGATGATCCGCCAAAAGCAGCCCAAGAAAAGACTGAAGTTTTATCATTTGCGCGCGTGCATGTTACTTTTGTTCTTTTGTTTTAGTTCTTGTAGTCAAGCTTTACCTGTAAGTCAACCAAAGACAAATGTCTGGGTTGCTTTAGCCAAGTCTGCAGGCTCTGACACCATCTGTCTATCCGACACAAGCCCTGACAAACCTTTTTCGACCTGTTTAGTTGGAGTGCCTCTTCCAGAAGGTTTTGACAATGTTACTTTTGACAAATACTGGCCGTATGATGATCATCACATATCCCCAACTCCCAGCCAAAGACACCAAACTTATATTGACAATTCTAAAGTTGATAAATCTGACCTCCAAGAGCTAGAAATCCTAGGCTCACTAACTATGAGCACCTGTTATTTCTTTCATTTCCGAGGAGAAAATGGTCCTCATTTAAACGTTACCCCTTATCACCCAGTTTATAGCAACATGACTTCCTGGTGCAATCAAACTAAGCTTCTCGTGTATGATGAGCCCCACGCAGATCGCTTTAACAAACTTCCTATTCGATTTCCTAAAGGGATTTGGCTCATCTGTGGAGACAGGGCCTGGCAAGGTATACCTTCAAAAATAGATGGTGGTCCTTGCGCCATGGGACAACTCACAGTAATTGCTCCCAGTGTCAAAAAAGTAGTCAAAAAGAAAAGCAGGAGGATTAGATCCTCCTGGGGACATGAATATGAGAGCAACTGTGATAGTAATTTCCATCCTTGGAACTCAGGGGAGTCAATTGCTGCTAGCATTTTCCTGCCTCAGCTGAGCTCCTCAATTGCCCTAAAACAACTAAACAAGTTAGGATGCTGGCTCAGCAAAGAAGTAAATGCCACTTCTACTATGATCAGTGACTTGCTCACAGATGAGGAAGCAATCAGACATGCCACTTTACAAAACAGAGCTGCCATTGACTACCTTCTTCTAGCACATGGACATGGTTGTGAAGATTTTGAAGGTTTGTGCTGCATGAATTTATCCGATCACTCTGTTTCCATTCATAAACAATTGCAAGAATTGAGAGATTTAGCTGGCCAAATTACAATAGATGACCCATCTTGGCTAGACAATTTTTTTGATGGTATGAGCTTTGCACCTTGGCTAAAGGAACTTTGTAAGATAGGTTTGATTGTTTTAATAGTAGTAATTGTAGTTTTAGTAGCGGTTCCCTGCATACTTCAGTGTGTGCAAAAATTAATGAGTAAGACAGTATCTAGCGTTTTAGTTGTTAATAAGAACGGGGGAGATGTTGGGAAGGATGAAGCCAGAAAGCCCTATAAATATGATTGCTTAGATTCTGAGAATGTGAAACCTGTAACTGAGATAGAATTGAAAGTAAGTTTTGATGTTTGAGATGTCCTAGCTGCTGGATGCCTAGGAAAACAACCCCCAATGTATGATTTATCCCACACTTGTAACACCCCCCTGGAGTATCAAGTATCTGTAACCCCATTGGCACAACCCTGTTACAGCCCACCTCGAGACCCCTTATCAGGGGGCTGCGAGAGTGGGCCTCTCTCTTCTCTTCTCTTCTTCTGCCTCTTCTCTCTTTCTTCTGTCCCTTCTCTCCTCTTATCTCTTTGTTTACCTCTTGCATCTTGCTCTTGGAATTTCCTTATCTCTCACTACCCCCACCTTCCAAGGCCATGCTTCAGCTGCGCCTGGCGGCTCTGAGCAAGGCCTCCCATCTTATACAATAAACCCCTTCTTCTAAAACCCAACTTCAGAGATCTCTCGTCTACATTAATCTACACCGTCCTGGAGTCCTCAGCAGCAGGAAGAGGCATATTTCTACAGCCGGGGATGCATTGGGGGAAATCTCCTTCCCCTTCCCTCTGGGAGGGAGGCAAATCCCATCTTGTCCTTGTCCTTCCTCCCCCAGACAAGGAGCTGAGGATGGAGACCAGGGAGTACAAATCCCCACTGCAGAACCTCGTGGAAGAGGCCGTTTTGAGCAGCTCCAGAGGACACGAATCCAATGGGAAGGAAAAGCCCCAGAGATCCTGCAGGAGGAGGGGCTCCAAACCCATTCCAGGGTACTCTGAGGAGGAAAGACCCACCCTGTGCCAGGAAGGTGGACAGAGCTTCAGCCAGGGCTCTGAGCTGTTGGGCCATGAGCAGCATCATGACAGGGAGAAGCCCTACAGGTGCTTGGAGTGTGGGAAGAGCTTCAGGTGGAACTCCTTCCTGATCAAACACCAGCGGATTCACACAGAGGAGAGGCCCTTCCGCTGCCCTGACTGCGGGAAAGGCTTCAAGTGCAACTGCACCCTCATCACCCATCAGCGCATCCACACTGGGGAGACGCCCTATGAGTGTCCCAAGTGCCAGAAGAGGTTTCAGACCAGCTCCAATCTCCTCAAGCACCAGCGGATTCACAGAGAGGAGAGGCCCTTTCGCTGCCCCGACTGCAGGAAGGGCTTCAAGCAAAACTCCACCCTCATCACCCACTGGCACATCCACACTGGGGAG
The DNA here is from genome assembly GCF_015227805.2 of Hirundo rustica. Lineage (NCBI taxonomy): Eukaryota > Metazoa > Chordata > Aves > Passeriformes > Hirundinidae > Hirundo > Hirundo rustica. Next base: position 1,247 of record NW_026690626.1, on the reverse strand, counting down.
AGGCCCTATGAGTGTGGGGAATGTGGGATGAGCTTCAGACAGAGCTCCAACCTGATCCGCCACCAGAGGATCCACACCAGGGAATGGCCCTACGATTGTGAGCAATGTGGGAAGAGCTTCAGGCAGTGCTCCCACTTGATCTGCCACCAGAACATCCACACTGAGGAGAGGCCATACAAGTGTGGGGAATGTGGGAAGGGCTTCAACCGGAGGTCCCAGCTGATCGTCCACCAGATGATCCACACTGGGGAGAGGCCCTATGAGTGTTCTGAGTGTGGGAAGAGGTTTCAGACTAGCTCAGATCTCCTCGTGCACCAGCGGATTCACAGAGAGGAGAGGCCCTTCCGCTGCCCTGACTGCAGGAAGGGCTTCAAGCAAAACTCCCACCTCATCACCCACCAGCGCATCCACACTGGGGAGAGGCCCTACGAGTGTCCCCAGTGTGGGAAGAGCTGCTCAGACAGCTCTCACTTGACCAAACACCAACGGAGGCACTGGTAAGTGAAGCCCTGCGAGTGCCCCGACTGTGGGGAAGAGCTTCCTGCACTGCTCCAACTCCATCCTCGTCAGAGGACCCACATTGGGAAGACACTGGGCTGGTGGTCCTTTAGTTTGGTGGTCCCTAATATTCTTTTGATTCATCTTCCTCCCTTTAAAACCAGTAAAATTGAGTTGAGAATCAACAGATTCATCAAAGCCATCTCAATCCTCATTTTTTACTTGTGTTTCTAAAGAATCTGGGACTCTGAGTGTTACTCGGGAGGATTTGAGGGTCTTTGGTGTGGTTGTCTCCATTTCTTAACCCTCAAAGAGACAAGACGGTTTGATCTGTCACCTCAAAAACACTCATTGCCACTGAAAACTGCTTAATCCTACCCAAAAATTATTTAATTCCTCAGTCTCTCAGTGTGGAATGGGGTTGGAAGGAGGTAAAGTGGGCAAAGTGGGATTCAGATCAGGAGGAGTGAGGTGAGCACTGGGTGGGGCAGGATGGGTGGGATGGGGATTGGGAGGGGTGGGATGGGAGAAATAGGGCTTGGGAAGGGGGTCTTAATGTCCAGAAGGTGTGAGAGGGGTTTGGGTGGGGATTGAGAGGGTGTGGTGAAGTCTGGAATGAGACAGCCAAAGGTTTGGGATGATGAAGGGAGGGGGAACCTGTTCTTGAGTGAATTTTTGGGTATTCCACATTCTTGAAGGGATTTTGGTGCATCCCAGGTTTCTGAGGTGGTTTTGGGATGGTCACTGCC
>NW_026690625.1:0-10958 GCF_015227805.2 Hirundo rustica | reverse complement strand
CATCATCCATCCATCATCCATCCATCCATCATCCATCCATCCATCATCCATCATCCATCCATCCATCATCCATCATCCATCCGTCCATCCATCATCCATCCATCATCCATCCATCATCCATCCATCATCCATCCATCCATCCATCCATCATCCATCCATCCATCATCCATCCATCATCCATCCATCATCTCTCCCAGCTGCTCCAATCCTTCCGCCATCTCTGTGGCCTCCTCTGGACCTGCTCCTTGTTGGGAGCAGAGAATTCCAGGTGGGATTTCAGCAGAGCAGAGCAGAGCGAGGGAATTCCTCCCTTCCCTGCTGCCCTCATTCCTTGGGATGCAGCCCTGGACATGGGATGGGATTCTGCACTGGAATTTTGGGAATGTGGGTGATGGGAGAAGGCATGGGATCCACAAAAATCCACAATTCCCTAAATTCCCTAAATTCTCATTCCTGGTCTACATCCCTGGAATGTAATTTTTATTTTTCTCCATGGAAAAATCTCTTTGTTTTCCCGTTTATTTCTGTATGACCCAAAGGTTTGGGGGCTTTATTCAAACATTAATAAAAATATTAACAAATATTTAAGTGTGAATATAAAATAAATACTAATCAATGTAAATAGGAAATAATTAAAATAACTAAATAACACGAATTAAGTGTAAACGTTCAAATAATTCCTGCTGAATTATCAATCCTACAATTAAAGAGGTTTCCAATTATTTTTCTTTTCCCTTTTAAAATTGTTTTATCTATTTATTTGTGTGATTTACATTATTCTTGTTATTATTACTATTAGTAGTAATAATAATAATAATAATAATTTTCTTTATCAATATTTGGGTGGTTTTTTTATGGATAATCCCTGATTTTTATCAATATTTGGGATTACTGAGTGGCTCCTGCTGAGTTTTTTGACCTTCCCGCTCTTCCTGCTGGAATTCCCGCTGTTTCTCAGTTTTCCAGCGGGATTTAGGCTGGGTTTGTTCCCAATTATTATCAATAATTATCGATAATTATCAATAATTATCCCCATTAATCCCAGCGAGGGAGGAATATCCTGCCCGCGAACGCTTTTCCCGCTTCCCATCCTCTTCCCTGGGCCATTCCCGGCTTTTCCAGCCACAGCTGAGCCGGGAATTCTGAGGGAGAAGGGGAAGGAAGCTCCGAAATTCCCTTTTTTCTGCTCGGTGCGGAGAATGAAATGAGGGAATTAACGGGAACGCGGAGCTCCGGCGGGAGGGAACGAATTCCCTCGAAATTCAAACAGGGAATAAAAATTACTCAGGAAGCACCAAGGAAGAGATTTTTCCACCTGGGAGACGGGGGACGGATAAACTGGGAGCAGGGAATTGTGCTGCTGATTCGCCCCGGCAAACGGCGGAACGCGGCATCCCGGGAAAAGCCAAACCCTGGGAGGTGCTCCCAAAAAGCAGGACGGACCCCAAACTCATGGAAAAGCTTCCCAAAAACTCCAAGGAGATGATCCCAAAAAGCAGGACAGGCCCAAATCCCTTGGATATCCTCCCCAAAAGGCAGGACAGACCCCAAACTCATGGAAAAGCTTCCCAAAACCCCCATGTAGATGCTTCCAAAAATCAGGACAGGCCCCAATCCCATGGAGATGTCCCCCAAAAATCAAGACAGGCCCCAATCCCATGGATATCCTTCCCAAAAATCAGGACAGACCCCAAACTCATGGAAAAGCTTCCCAAAAACCCCATGGAGATGTCTCCCAAAAACCAGGATGGCCCCAATCCCATGGATATCCTCCCCAAAAAGCAGGACAGACCTCAATCCCATGGAAAAGCTTCCCAAAAACCCCATGGAGATGCTCCCAAAAATCAGGACAGGCCCAAATCCCTTGGATATCCTCCCCAAAAAGCAGGACAGACCCCAAACTCATGGGAATGCTCCCCAAAAGGCAGGAACAACCCAAATCCAATGGAAAAGCTTCCCAAAAACCTCATGGAGACGCTCCCAAAAATCAGGACAGGCGCCAATCCCACATGGAATCACCTGGAATGGTTTGGGAATGGCTTGGGAACTGGGATTGGGATGGGAATCCCACGCGAATGCAGATGGAATGGTTTGGGAATTATTTGGGAACCGGGATTATGATGGGAATCCCACATGGAAGCACTGGAATGGTTTGGGATTGGGGTGGGGATCCCACATGGAAGCACTGGAATGGTCTGGGAATGGGAACAGGGATTGGGGTGGGGATCCCACCCCAATGGATGCAGCTGGAAGGGTGTGGGATTTCAGGGAATTGTGGATTTTTACGGATCCCATCCCAGGAGCCGGAGATCTCCAGGAGAGAACTCCCTGGAAATCCCAATCCCAATTTTCCCCTCCAGGCAGGGCCCAGCCCGGGTTTTCCCAGCCCTTTTCCAGAGCCCCTTTCCCTTGGGATCTCCCCCCCAAACCGGGACAATCCCCTCTCCCCGCGGGGCTCCCGGCGTTATTCCAGAGGCAGAGCCAGGAGGGAGAGCTCCGGGATCCCGGGGAAATCCGGGAGAACCCCATCAGCGCCCGGAGCTCGGGAAAAGGGGATTTAACCCTGCCCCGGGAATGGGATCCGGGACGGGAATTCCGTGGGACTGCGGAATATCGGGAAGGAGGCACTGCAGGCTCGTGGTCGGGATTTATCCCATGGAAATTCCCGGCGCATCCCAGAGGTGTCGGGCTTGGATCAGGGAATGGAACCCGGCCCAGGCTCCGCCCTTCGAGCCCCGCCCGCAGTCTGAGCGCGGGATTTGGGAAAAACAGACCCGGGATATCCCGGGACACCCCGGGGACATCCCTGGGGACATCTGGGGACATTCCCGGGACATTCCTGGGGACATTCCTGGGGACATTCCTGGGGACATCCCTGGGACATTCCCGGGACATCCCTGGGGACATCCCTGGAGACACCTGGGATCTCCCGGGACACCCCTGGGACATCCCAGGGACATTCCTGGGGACATTCCTGGGGACATTCCTGGGACATTCCTGGGACACCCCTGGGGACACCTGGGGACATCTGGGATCTCCCGGGACACCCCGGGGATGCTCCTGGGGACACCACTGGGGACATCTGGGGACATCCCTGGGGACACCGCTGGGACATCCCTGGGGACACCTCTGGGGATCACCTGGGATCACCTGGGGTCACTTGGGACCTGCTGGGGACATTCCTGGGACACTCCTGGGGACACTGCTGGGGACACTCCTAGGACACTGCTGGGGACATCCCTGGGGACACCTGGGATCACCTGGGGACACCTGGAACCTGCTGGGGACATTCCTCTGGACACTCCTAGGGACACGGCTGGGGACACCTGGGACCTGCTGGGGACACCCCTGGGGACACTGCTGGAGACATTCCCATGGACATTCCTGGGGACATCCGGGATCTCCCGGGACACTCCTGGGGATAGCCAGGATCTGCTGGGACAGTTGTGGGGACATTTGGGACCTGCTGGGGACACCTGGGGTCACCTGGGGACACTCCTGGGGACACCAAGGAATTCCTGGGACACTCCTGGGACCTGCTGGGTGCACTTGGGATCACCTGGGACACTCTTGGGGACACTCTGGATCACCTGGGGACACTCCTGGATCTGTTGGGGACACTCCTGGGGACTCTTGGGACCTGCTGGGGACACTCCTGAGGACACTCCACTCCTGGGGACACTCCTGGATCTTCTGAGGACACCTGGGGACACCTGGATTTCCCGGGACACTCCTGGGGACAGCCAGGAATTCCTGGGGACACTTGGGACCTGCTGGGGACACTCCTGGGACATTCCTAGGGACACTGCTGGGGACACCCACGAATTCCTGGAACACTCATGGGGACACCTTGGATCACCTGGGGACACTCCTGGGGACACCCAGGAATTCCTGGGGACATTCCTGGGGACACCTTGGGTCACCTGGGGACAGTCCTGGGACATTCCTAGGGACACTCCTGGGGACACCCCGGAATTCCTGGGAAACACTTGGATCCCCTGGGGACACTCCTGAGACATTCCTAGGGACACTCCTGGGGTCACCCAGGAATTCCTGGGAACACCTTGGATCACCTGGAAACACTCCTGGGGACACCCAGGAATTCCTGGGAACACCTTGGATCACCTGGGGACACTCTTGGGGACACCCAGGAATTCCTGGGGACACCTTGGATCACCTGGGGACACTCTTGGGGACACCCAGGAATTCCTGGGGACATTCCTGGGGACACCCAGGAATTCCTGGGAACACCTTGGATCACCTGGGGACACTCTTGGGGACACCCAGGAATTCCTGGGGACACCTTGGATCACCTGGGGACACTCCTGGGGACACCCAGGAATTCCTGGGGACATTCCTGGGGACACCCAGGAATTCCTGGGAACACCTTGGGTCACCTGGGGACAGTCCTGAGACATTCCTAGGGACACTCCTGGGGACACCCCGGAATTCCTGGGGACACCTTGGGTCACCTGGGGACACTCCTGGATTTCCCGACCCTGGGAGAGGCGAATTAATTTAATTAATGAATTTAATTTTTTTCATCTTTTCCATCTCCCAGCGCCTCTCCCCCCTTTTTTTTAACCGATTTTTTCCCGCTCCCGAGGTTCCTTCCCCCCTTTTCTGCCTTTCCTGGGAAAACCGAGCTCCTCGCCTTTCCCGGATTTTCCCCGATGGAGAAACTTTGGAGAAATGCGGAAGTCCCGCGGGAATATTTTCCTTCAAATCCCCGTTTTTCAAGGTGGATTTCTCTCCCTTGAAAGGGAGATTTCTTGGATAATCGCTTGGGAAAACAACGCTCATTACCGCCGGATCTCCCGTGGAAAACCTTCCCACATCCATAATCTTCTTGGAATTGCGGGAGGAACCAACTTTTCATTAAATAATTCATCCCCGGGCGCTTTTGGGGTTGGGTTGGGGGTTTTTTTGGGTTTGGTTTTGGGTTTTTTTGTATCTTTTTCTTTTCCCCGTCCTTGTGTGGGAAATCGGGATCAAATCCTTCAGGTTTTCCTCCTGAGCAGCCTCGGAGTGATTTTTTTTTTCCAAGGGAATTTCTCCTTCCTGGATGAGCCCCGCTCCGGAAATGGGATGACGCCCCCTAAAAGAAAAATTAAATTAAAACAAAATAAAATTAAGCAAATTTTTTTTTTTGAGGAGAATCCTAATTAACAAAAATAACTTTTTTTTTGTTTGTTTCAATTTTGAGGACAATCCTAATTAACAAAAATAACGCTTTTTTTAACATTTCGAGGAGAATCCCAATTAATGAAATTCCCGACTGGAGCGATTTTTCCACACCGGGTTCAATCAACCCCAGAGCGTCTTTTCCACGGAGGAGAAAACGGGATGTGGAACCCTTTCATCCCAAAAAAATTCCACTTTTCCAAGTCGGAATCCCTCCCGCCGGGGATAACGGGACGCTCCCAGCTGAAATCCCGGGATCATCCCGATCCCGGCCGCGCACTCCCGGGATAACGGCGGCGTTTATGGAGCCTTAGGAAACCGCGGAGATGCTCCGGGGAGGTTGGGGAGCGGAATTCCCGTCGGGAAAAGCTCCGGGAAGCGGGCGGGAATCCCCGGAGGATGCCGGCTCTAATCCAGAGTTCCCCGGGGAGAGATGGGAAAACTGAGGGAAAAAAAAAATTAAAATAAATTAAATTTAACCCCCCAAAAAGGGGGGGGTTTGGAGCAAGGGAGTTCTCCCGGAAAGGGGATTTTTTGGGATAATGGGTGGGGACAGCCCCTGTCACCCCCTCCGATCCCAAATTCCCTCATCCCGGACAAATCCCGGGGCCGGCGGCCGCAGAAATAGATAAATAGGCAAATAGATAAATAGATAAATAGATAAATAGATCAATAGATCAATAGATCAATAGATAAATAGATCAATAGATAAATAGATAAATAGGAAAATAGGTAAATAGATAAATAGATAAATAGGAAAATAGGTAAATAGGTAAATACATAGCTAGATAAATAGATAGCTAGATAAATAGATAATAAATAAATAGATAGATAGATATGGTAAATATAAGCAAATGAATAAATAAGCAAAACAGTAAAAATAAACAAATACCTCAACGGAGAAAGTAAAAATAAGCAAATACGTGAATGCATAAATGCATAAATGCATAAATAAATAAATAAAGTAAAAATAAACACGTGCATAAATAAATAAATAAATAAATATTTGGGGGGGTCGTTCATTAGGGGAAATGATAATAATGATGATAATGATGATATTGATGATAATGATTATGATGATGATGATGATGATGATGATGATAATTCAGGGGGCTTAAAAGAATTTTGGGGGCGATTTGGGGGGTTTAGAGGGGATTTCGGGGGGAATTTGGGAAGTTTGGGGCGATTTGGGGGGGATTTGGGGGGGGATTGGGGCTTTTAAAGGGGTTTAAATAATTAATATATTATTATTATTATTATTATTATTATTATTATTATTATTATTATTATTATTAAACAACGGAGCTCTTTGCGTGGCCACCGCCCGGAGCTACGGGAGAAATTTAATTTTTTTTTTTCCCCCCCCTCTCCCCATCTTTTTTTTTTTGCCCCGAAAGCGCCGAATCTTCCCCCAATTCCAGGAGCGGGGTGGGAAAAGGAAGGAAAAAACCGAGGGCGGCGTTGGAATTGCGGGATTTTCCCGCCTGCGGGGAACGAGAGCTCGGGCTCGGCCGCGGGATTTTCACCTTCCCCCAGCGCCGCCAGAGCCAGAAATATTCAATTTTCAACTTTTATTCCCAGGCTCCTTCCCCCGCTCCGTCCCGGCAAATAATTGAATTACGGCGGCAGGAATGCGGCGGGGCCGGGGCCGGGGATTTTTTTTTTTTTTCCCCCTCCCGAAAACTCCTGGATTTGGAATTTTTTTAGGGTTTTTTTTTTGAAGTGGGGAAGGCAAAAAAAAATAAAAAAAATTAAAAAAAAACCCGCGAGATTTTTTTTCCCTCGCCTGAGCCGGGCTCAGAGCTCGGGCGCAACTTGACACCTCGGGGAAGAATTTTTAAATGGTTTTGGTTTTTGTTTTTTTTTTCTTCTTCCTTCCCCGCGCTGCGCCGAGGTTTTAAATCCTCATTTTAGGGATTCGGGGATGGAAAAAAAAAAACCCCAAACGGCGCAGGTTTAGGCGCGGCTTTAGGCCGAGGCTGGGGTCTAGGCCGGGCTTTAAGCGCAGAGCAGAGCCCGGGCGGGGTTAGGACGGGCTTTGGCGCTGCCGGGGGGGTTTTTTTTGGGGGGGCGGCGGGGCCGAGTCCCTTTTACAGCTGCGAACAAAAGGCAGCGCCGGCGCCGGCGTCACGTCCCGCTGCGCGCTCCTTCCCAGAGCTCCCCGAGCTCCTCTGGAGCGGGAGAAAACGTCGGGGATTCTCCTCCCGAGCCCGCCCCGTCATTAATTGTTAATTAATGAGGGAGGTACCCGGGATGGGGAAGGTGTGGGGCGGCCGGGCAGGTCCTAGACCCGGTCCTAGACCCGGTCCTAGACCCGGTCCTAGACCCGGTCCTAAACCTTCAGCACCCCCGGAGGGAGCGCGATTAAGGGCGGGCGCCCTGGGGGGGGGCGTTTAATTAACTAATTCATTGATTATTGGGATTTATTTACGGCGCTGGTTACTTATTATTCCATTTAGTCCTTATTTATTTTTTTTTAATTTCTCACAACAATTTTATATATATATATATATATTTTACAACTTTATTTTTGTTGTTTGCTTTCATTCTTCTTCACTTTAATTTCTACCCATTTTAATTTTCATTCATTTTCAATTTCTTTTTTTTTTTCCTCTTTTTTTTTTTTTTTTTTTTTTTTTTTTTTTTTTTTTTTGACGCTGTTTTATCCCCGATTTTAATTCAAAAATTTTTTTTAAAAATTATTATTTTATTTTTCCATCCCCGCCGCAATTCCCCCACCGCTAGCCGGGCTCAGCCCATTCCCCACTCTCCTTTCCCCTCCTGGAACCCGCTTAGAGTAGGGAAAAAAATAAAAAAAATCCCAAAATAAACCCCAAAAAACCCAAAAATAAACCCAACCCACCACAACCCCGCCATCCCCGACTTTCCCCTGCTCCGTTTCGCCCCGCCATCCCTTCCAGCCGCTCGGGGAGCGCCCCAGCTTTCCACGAGGAGCTGGAGAATGACTGAAAACATCCCAAAAAGAAAAAAAAAAAAAAAAAAAAAAACAAAAAAAAACCCCACCACCAAACTCTGGGAAGGAGCTCGGGGGCTCCGCTCCCATTGGCGCCGGGGCCCGGCGCGGATCCCCCCTTTTCCCATAAAAGAAAGGAGCCGGAGCCTATCAGAGCGCTCCCGTCCTTCCCACCGCCCCAACTTCCCCGCTGGAGCAACTTCCAGCCTCCTCCTCCTCCTCCTCCTCCTCCTCCTCCTCCTCCTCCTCCCTCCAGCGCTTCCACGGCCGCGCCGCGAGGAGGAAGAAAACCGCAGCGAAAAGGGAGCGGACCCGGGGGGCCCGCGGCTCCCCCCCGCTCCGCCTCCCCCCTCGAACCAGCCCAGAGCCAGCCCTAAACCAGCCCTAAGCCAGCCCTAAGCCCGGCCCAGCTCCCGAGCAACTTTGGCCGCGCCCGCTCCTCCCGGGTGACATTCCAGCGGAGCGGCCGCTCAGGGACGCAGCCCCCCGCGCCCCCCCCCCCCGCTCCAAAAAAAAAAAAAACTTTCCCGGGAATTTCTGGTGGGTGATTCCTCCCTCCCTCCCTCCCCGCTCCTTCTGTCCTCACCCTCTTCCATTCCGAGCCTTGCAGGATTTTTAATTTTTATTTTTATTTTTAATCATTTTTTTTTTGATTCTCGCTGCCGTTATTACTACATTATCAGAAATTTTTTATTATTATTATTATTTTATTTTTTTTTGACGCTCGGAGCCCAGATTTCTCCCTTGTTTTGCAGCCGCTGGAAGGGCTGGGGAAGGTCGGAAGAGGCCCCGCAGCTGCCCCCCGGGTTGCGTCCGGTGTTTTGTGCCCCCCTCAGCCCCGGCTCAGCCCCGGAGCCCCTCGGCCGCCGCCGCCCCCCGACCATGGCAGCGCTGCCCGGGACGGTGCCGCGGATGATGCGCCCGGCGCCGGGGCAGAACTACCCGCGCACCGGCTTCCCGCTGGAAGGTAGGTCTGGGAATCCTGGAAAAGCGCCGCTCCGTCCCGCTGGAATCAACCGGAGAGGGGGCTCGGGGCTGGGAATCCTGGAAAAGCGCCGCTCCGTCCCGCTGGAATCAGCCGGGGAGGGGGCTCGGGGCTGGGAATCCTGGAAAAGAGCTGCTCCGTCCCGCTGGAATCAGCCGGGGAGGGGGCTCGGGGCTGGAAATCCTGGAAAAGAGCTGCTCCGTCCCGCTGGAATCAGCCGGGGAGGGGGCTCGGGGCTGGGAATCCTGGAAAAGAGCTGCTCCGTCCCGCTGGAATCAGCCGGGGAGGGGGCTCGGGGCTGGGAATCCTGGAAAAGAGCTGCTCCATCCCGCTGGAATCAGCCGGGGAGGGGGCTCGGGGCTTCTCCGTCCCTCCGGAATTAACCGAGGAAGGGGCTCGGGGCTGGGAATCCTGGAAAAGAGCTGCTCCGTCCCGCTGGAATCAACAGGGGAGGGGGCTCGGGGCTGGGAATCCTGGAAAAGAGCCGCTCCGTCCCTCTGGAATCAGCCGGGAAGGGGGCTCGGGGCTTCTCCGTCCCTCCGGAATTAACCGAGGAAGGGGCTCAGGGCTGGAAATCCTGGAAAAGAGCCGCTCCGTCCCGCTGGAATCAGCCGGGAAGGGGGCTCGGGTTTGCTCCGTCCCTCTGGAATTAACCGGGGAGGGGGCTGGAAAAGGAAAAGCGCTGCTCCATCCCTCTGGAATTAACTGGGATGGGGGCTCGGGGCTGGAAATCCTGGAAAAGAGCTGCTCCGTCCCTCTTTAATCAACCGGGGAGGGGGCTCGGGGCTTCTCCATCCCTCTGGAATTAACTGGGAAGGGGGCTCGGGGCTTCTCCATCCCTCTGGAATTGACTGTGGAAGGGGCTGGAAAAGGAAAAACGCTTTGCTCCATCCCTCTGGAATTAACTGGGATGGGGGTCCTTAGGTGTGGAAAAGCTCCGCTCCATCCTTCTGCAACTAACCGGGGAGGGGGCTCGGGGCTGGAAATCCTGGAAAAGCGCCGCTCCATCCCTCTGGAATTAACCGGGGAGGGGGCTGGAAAGGGAAAAGCGCTGCTCCATCCCTCTGGAATTAACTGGGGAGGGGGCTGGAAAGGGAAAAGCGCTGCTCCATCCCTCTGGAATTAACTGGGGAGGGGGCTGGAAAGGGAAAAGCGCTGCTCCATCCCTCTGGAATTACCGGGAGGGGTCCTTAGGTGTGGAAAAGCGCCGCTCCATCCCTCTGGAATCACTCGGGGAGGCTGAACTCCGCTCCTGGGGGGTTCCCGAAATTCTCCCAACTTCTCTCCCCCACCCGCCAATTCCCGGGGCTCGCTTTGCTCTTTTCCCGTGTTTCCAAGTATTCCCCGGCATCTCACAGGAATTTTTTTGGGGCGGCTTCTCCCGCTTTGGGGTTTTTTTTTGGGGTGGGGGGCGGTTTAATTTTTTTAACTCCCCGACAATTTCACCCCGGCGTCAAAACCGGCGGGAGGGGAAGGGGGGAAAAAAGAAATTAAAAGACAACCAAAGCGATGGGATTGAACTTTTCGGAAGGGGAAAAATAGGAATAAAAACCTTTATCCGCGGGGAGCCGGGATGTCCTTGGAGCTGTCACCTCGCCGAGTGTCACCCGTCCGTCCGTCTGTCCGTCCGTGCCGCTGTCAGGCGGCGAGGGGGGCGATTATTTCCAGGAGCGCGCTTTCCTCCCCCCTCCCCTCCCCACCCCAAAAAATTAAAAAAAAAAATTTAAAATAATTTAAAAAAACAAAAAAAAAAACGGGAGAGAAAAAGCCAGGGGGAAAAAAAATGAGGAAAGAGAGAAAAAAAGAAAGAAAAAA
>NW_026690624.1:0-10870 GCF_015227805.2 Hirundo rustica | reverse complement strand
CGGCTCCGGCGTGTCCTGTGCCCACAGGCTTCTCAGAGATCCCTCCCACGGTTCCTGCTGCGATCCCTGCGCCTCCGCCGCGTCCCGCGCGCCCCATGCAGCCCGCCGTGATAACTTCCTACGCCCACCCCGTGCACGCAGCGCATTCGCATTTCGCGCCAACGCGCCCGGACGCGTCACCGCCTGTGATACGGCCCCATGCAGAAACCTACGCTCAGCCGGAACTTGTTACAGTGCCATCGCAAATAGTCCACACTGCCGCGCGTGCTGCACAGCCCCCGATGCTACTGCCATCAGCAGTTTCTGCACAACCACAGCCTCCAGCAGCCCTTCCTTCGTCCACGACCCTTCACACAGCACAACAGCAACATGATTCTACAGCAACTCATATGTATCCTTCCACGCCTCTTCCACCGCCAGACCTACATGCTACAGTAACAGCTTCATGCCTGACGACTCCTCCCGCAGCTTCAAGTTCTTCTCAGATGTCTTCACTGACAAGCTCTCTGCCTCCTGCATCCCTGCTTCTGCCTCCTGCATCGTGCCCAAGCATGACAGAACCACAGCTTGGCACACAAGCCTTGCAACGAGAAGGGGGAGGATGGAATGTGGCAGCCACTTTAACAAATACAGGACAGACAGAGAACTGCTTTGCCCTTGCAGATGCCAGCCGTTTCAAATCTAAGGATCCACCACCACCAATCTCGATTTTAGAAGGTCCCCAGAAATGTTCTGATGACCTTCAACTGACAGACTGGCATGAAGTCACACGAGAAATTTGCAAAGAAGAAAATCTAAATCCTCTAGCCATGCCTGTGATATTCAGCCAGCAAGCTGGAGGTCCCAGAACAGGGACACCTATCCCATCTCAGGACATGAAAGAATTGCAAAAAGTGATAAAGGACAGTGGCATCTGCTCTTCATATTTTAAAGAACTGCTGAAAAATACCCTAGAAAGAACACACCAAATCATAAAACGCATTTTAAGTCAAGTGAAAAGGGGGAAAGCCCAAGCTACACCTCAAAAGAGATTGAAGAAAGCTCAGTATGTTTATAATTTTCTGAACAGCTCTGCAAAAGAGCCTCACCCTCACATTTACAGACATTTCTTGAACACTAAAAAGGTAAAACTGAAAGTACACCCCCCAGTTTCAATTAAAAATTTAAAATCAAGACAGTTAGAAAGACCATATAATCCTGTAACATGGGGAAAGAGGTTTGCATTTGCCTCCACAGAAGGAGGACTCAAGTGGGTCCCAGTGAAGAACGTGAAGCTGTACCACGCATCTAAGCCCGCTGAGACCCCCACATCAGCCAGTACTTCTGCGAACCAAGAAGCAAGCACCCAGACCTGAGCTGCGCGGAATCATCAAGAGAAGATGATCCGCCAAGAACAGCCCAAGAAAAGACTGGAGTTTTATTGTTTGCATGTTACTTTTGTTCTTTTGTTTTAGTTTTTGTAGTGAAGCTTTACCTAAGTCAACCAAAGATGAATGTCTGAGTTGTTTTAGCCAAGTCTGTAGGCTCTGATACCATCTGTCTATCCGACAGAAGCCCTGAAAAACTTGTTTAGTTTGAGTACCTTTTCCAAAAGATTTTGAAGGTTTGTGCTGCATGAATTTATCTGATCACTCTGTTTCCATTCATAAACAATTGCAAGAATTGAGAGATTTAGCTAGCCAAATTACAATAGATGACCCATCCTGGTTAGACAATTTGTTTGATGGTTTGAGCTTTGCACCTTGGCTAAAGGAACTTTGTAAGATAGGTTTGATCATTCTAATAGTAGTAGTTGTAGTTTTAGTAGCAGTTCCCTGCATACTTCAGTGTGTGAAAAAAGTAATGAGTAAGACAGTGTCTAGTGTTTTAGTTGTTAATAAGAACGGGGGAGATGTTGGGGAGGAAGAAGCCAAAAAACCCTATAAATATGATTGCTTAGATTCTGAGAATGAGAAACCTGTAAGTGAGATAGAATTGAAAGTAAGTTTTGATGTTTGAGATGTATTAGATACTAGATCTCTGGGAAAACAGTTATGTGACCATCTGAAAGTTACCTGCAGCCAGACCCAGAGGTCAAATGGAATGTTCTGTCTCACCCCCAATGTATGGTTCATCCCACACCTGTACCCCTCCCCTGAAGTATCAGGTATCTGTAACCCCATTGGCATAAGGCTTGTTCCAGCCCACCTTGAAGACCCCTGATAAGGGGTCCCAAGGGGGCTGGACGGTCTCTTTGCTCTTTGCTCTCTTTCTGCTTGCACCCTTCCCTGAGGACTTTCCTCTCTTGGAATTTCCTCTCCCTACTTCTCCCTTCCCCCACTTTCCTAGGCCTTGCCACGAGCTGCAGCCTGGCAGCTCCGAGCAAGGCCCCCACATCCCTTACAATAAACCTCATCTTCTAAAACCTAACTTCAGAGATCTCTCGTCTACATTCATCTACACCGTCCTGGAGTCCTCAGCAGCAGGAGGAAGAGGCATATTTCTACACGTGAGTCCATCCCTTCTCAGCTGTTCTTATTGCTGTTTCTGTTGTGAGTAATACAAGGTAAGGTCCTTCCCATCGGGGCGCTAGGGTAGTGTCTTTCCATGTTTTGATTAATACCCAGTCCCCTGGTTTTATTTGATGCAGTGCAATGTCTAATGGGGGTCGTTGTACTATAAGACCCTTCTTCCACATTTCTTCTCGGTATGTCATTAAGGCAGTGATGTATTGATTGATGTCTTGGTCTCTTACACTGGGATGGGTTAAAGGCTTCTCTGCATGATAAGGCATCCCATACAACATTTCGAAAGGAGATAGACCTATGGCTGTTCTTGGCTGGTTTCTTATATTCAGCAACGCAAGCAGTAAGCATTTGGTCCATGATAGTTTGGTTTCAATCATTAATTTAGTTAACTGTTTTTTAATTTCCCCATTCATCCTTTCCACCCGTCCTGAACTCTGAGGGTGCCATGGAGTATGGTGTTCCCACTTAATTCCCAGGGACTCCATTGTTTCATTAAGGATTTTGGACACAAAATGGGGGCCTCTGTCGGAGTCTATTGTTTCAGGTGCCCCATACCTGGGGATTATATTTTCTAGCAGCACTTTTACCACAGCTTGCGTGGTAGCTCTGGTGGTGGGAAATGCCTCCACATAATGAGTTAAGTGATCTATTATAACTAATAAATACTTCACTCTCCCGACCTTGGGTAATTCTGTAAAATCTACTTGTATGTTTGCAAACGGCCTTTGGGCTAATGGTCGTCCTCCCAGAGGTTGTTTTCTAAAGCTGGCCTTGTTCACTTGCAAACACGTTGTGCATCCCGCTACTATTTGTTTGGCCAGGTTATGAATTCTAATACACATATATTTAATTCCAAACTGATCTACTATAGCTTGGGTTCCCCAGTGAGTTTTCTCGTGTATTCTATGCAAAATTTCCAGCGCTATTGCTTTTGGCAATACTTCTCGTCCATCAGAGAGTTTCCATTTTCCATCCTGGTCTTTACATATTCCCATTTGAGATAACCTCTGCTCTTCTGTTTTAGTAAATCTGTATTCTGCTTTCTCCTCATCCAATGACTCTGTCCCGGGCCCCCCTTTTTCTTTTTGTCGTATTATCATTAAAGCGGCTTTTTTTTGGCCTCCTGATCTGCTGCATTGTTTCCTCTACTTCTAAAATCTATTCCTCTCTGATGTCCTCTCAAATGTACCACCGCAATTTTCTTAGGTTTTCTCAATGCTATTAATACCCTTTTGATTAATTCCTGATGTATTAAATCCTTTCCCTGGGAGTTCATTAATCCCCTTTCTTCCCATATTTTCCCAAAGGTGTGCACTACCCCAAATGCATATTTAGAGTCTGTATAAATTGTTCCTTCTTTATCTTTTAATCTTTCTAACGCTCTTAATACAGCATACAATTCACAGGCTTGTGCAGACCAAGTTTTATTCAGGGGGCCTGATTCTATAACCTCTAGTTCCGGTCCCCCTATAATTGCATAGCCTGACACTCTTTTTCCTTCTATAACCCATGATGATCCATCTACAAATAGCCTTTCCCCTGTTTCTAATTCTTCCTCCTCTAAGTCTGGTCTTATTTTAGTTTGCTCTTCAATAGTTGTCATGCAGTTATGAGCTAATTCCTTTTCATCTGGCTCCCCATATAAAAATTGGGCCAGATTTTGCAAGCCCATCACTTCTAGGGTCAGTTTAGGGGAGTCTAGAAGGATGCCTTCATATTTTAAAAGTCTGGAGTCTGTAATCCACTTATCTGCTTTTTGTTGTAAAATTCCCCTAATATTATGAGGAGATAACACCTTTAATTCGCTGTTAAATGTTATTTTGTGTGCTTCTTCCGTCAGGAGCACAGGCTACAACTGCTTGTAAGCAAGTAGGCCATCCTTTACTAACTGGATCTAACAGTTTGGATAGGTACCCCACAGGTTTCTTCTTCCCTGCCCAATCCTGAGTCAATACCCCGTAGGCTGTTCCATTATCTGTGTTTATGAATAAATAAAAGGGTCTTTTTAAGTCAGGTAGACTGAGTACGGGGGCTTGGATTAAGTCCTGTTGTATTCCTTTTAAACTTTCCTCATCTTCCCGGGTCCATTTCATTAAACCTTCTTGACTAAGTTTTTGATGTAAGAATTTAACCTTGCTACTATAGTTTTCAGTCCATTGTCTGCAATATCCTACTAGTCCCAAAAGCTGCCTAATTTGCCTCTTGTTCTTTGGGGGTGGCAAGGCTAATATACCTTTCACTCTCTCGGGGTCAATTCTTTTTTCACCCTTACTAAGGTAGTGGCCTAAATATTTAACTTCTTCTTCCACAAATTGCAACTTGGCTTTTGATACCTTTAAGCCTTTAAGTCCCAAAAAGTTTAGTAGCTTTATGCTCTCTTTTCGAACGTCGTCTTCTCTTTCCCCTGCTAGTAGTAAATCATCTACATACTGTACCAAAGTTACTCCTGGCCTGGTCTTGTAATCTTGGAGGATTTGTTCTAGTGCTTGTCCAAATAAGTTAGGGGATTCCGTAAACCCTTGAGGTAACACGGTCCACCTCAATTGCTGTCTCCTATGGGTCTCTGGATCTTCCCATTCAAAGGCAAAATAATCCCGGCTACCTTCTGCAAGGGGGCAGGCCCAAAAGGCATCTTTTAAGCCTATTACACTATACCAACAATTATTAGGCCCCAAGTTACTTAATAAGGTATATGGATTAGCTACTACTGGGAAGCGAGCTACAGTCCTTTTGTTAATTTCCCTTAAGTCATGGACTAGCCTATAAGTTCCATCTGGCTTCTTGACGGGGAGTATTGGTGTGTTGAATGGTGACATGCAAGATTCCAGTAGTCCTTTGCTAACCAGTCTATCAATTTCAGGTTTAAGTCCCATTCATCCCTCTAAGGATATGGGATATTGCCTTATCTTAACAGGGATATCTGGATTTTTAAGGGTAACTTAAAGGTGTAAAAGGTGGTATATCCATTTGTCCCACACTCTCAGGTGTATACCATACTTCAGGGTTTATTCTCTGCTCATCCTCCACTCTAAGGGGGCATAGCTTAATCTTTAACTCCTTATCTACTATTTCTAAATTAATCCCCAATTCTATTATTAAGTCTCTTCCTAATAGATTATATTCTGCCTCTGGCACTATTAAGAAGTTACCCAATTTAATCTTTTTGTCTGTTTCAATTACTACATCCTTTACTGATTTTACTTCAAAAGGCTCCCCCTTTGCCCCAACTACCAGGGCAGTTTCTCGGGCAAAGGTGCACCCAAGGGGCAGTTTTTGAATGGTTGATCTTTCAGCCCCTGTGTCTACCAGGAACTCGAATTCCTGGCGCTGGGGACCTATTTTTATTTTTATCAAGGGCTCCTGGTGTGTCCTGGTCCCCAGCAAATAGAGCCCCTGACCTCCCTAGTCTTCCTTAAACATTCTCTCATCCTTCATTCTCTTTCTGCAATCCTTTCTCAGATGTCCTTTTCCTCCACAATAAAAACAAGCTCACGTCTCTCTATTTTTCGGCGACACTTCTTCCCACTTCTGATGAGAAGGCCTGTCTAACTTGTCCCTTCGGGGTGTTTCTTGTCTTCTGCTTTCCCGTACTGCAGTGACCATCATTCTTACTTGTCTTTTGTAGCTTTCTTCCTCTCTCCGCACATATACCTTCTGAGCTTCCCTCAATAACTCGTCCAATCCCCTCTCCTGCCAATTGTCCATCTTTTCTAATTTCTTCCTAATATCCTCCCATGATTTTGCAACAAACTGTGTTTTGAGCAGGGCTTGCCCCACTGGGGCTTCAGGGTCTATCCCCGAATATAATTGCAAATTCTTCCTTAATCTTTCTAGCCACTCAGTTGGGGTTTCTTCCTTCTTTTGCCTTTCATTAAATGCTTTGTTAATATTCTGCCCTCTTGGAACTGCCTCACGGATGCCCTGGATGATTAGTGTTCTTAAATCCTGCATGTGTCCCCAGTGTTCTGGGTTCTGATGATTCCAGTTGGGATTTTGTAATGGCCATTTAAGGTCTGCTTGTGGCCCTTGTGCATGCTGGGCATCCCAAATGCGCATTCCTGCACGTCTAATCATGTTTTTCTCTTCAGATGTGAAAAGGATGCCCAATATGGATTGTAATTCGTCCCAAGTACAAATGTTGGGACCTAGGAATTGGTCCACTCTTTCTGATACTCCTAGTGGATCTTCTAACTAGTTCCAAATTTCCTTTTTGAAGTCCCGTACGTCCCCTGAGCTTAGTGGGACAGAGATAAACCCTATCCCAGCCTGAGGTCCCCCCATGGGCATTTCCCTTAAAGGGTATAAATTCTGTTGTCTCGCCCTTTGTCTAGTCATCAGACCTCTAGGTGGAGTCTCAGCTTGTTCCTGTGCATTTTCATTATCCGGGAGTGGAGGGGCTTGTGGTGGTACATACGGTGGTGGAACTACGGGAACTTCTTCCTCTCGTTTCCCTCTTTTCTTATCTTCACAAGGGTCAGGTTTTTCTTTTAGGTTGAATAAGAACACTCCCGGGGTCTCAACCCATATACTTGCATAGTCACTCTCCTCCTGACTAAAGGGGGTCTTAGTGTTTACCCATAAGTTGAGTTTCTGCCTAACCCAATCTTCCGATGATCCAAATACAGCCCAAAAAACATTTCTAGATATTTCTTTCCCACCCCATACTTCTATACAATAGCGTATCATTTTGGCCTTATCCTTATCTCTAGTCCCAGGATACTGCTTCCATTCAGCTAGCTTGAATCCTAACAGACTGTCTTTAGGTGGGAGATTTCATGGGTGGAGGGGGCTTGCTCTTCCCCTGTCCCATCTTCTGGAGTGCCTTCTATCACACGTGTGCAACCAATCGCTTCCCCTTGTTCGTGGCCCACGCCCTCGCGGGCAATGGGAACCGCACTACTGAGGGTCCACACTCACTTGGGGTGTCCGGCTGCCGGCTCCCCTCTCACATAGCACACTCAGCACACTCCAGGATACCCGACCCCGACCGAACGGCTCCCTACGTGTAATTCCACGCAATACTTACGCGTCCTGCGTCTTCGTCCGGACCTTTGTGCACAAAGTTTATAGGGTCGACCAGTCTCCTTTGCTTATGTCCCCAGTTTTAGGTTCGTCGGTGAGAGCAGGGTAGGTTACAGAGATCCTTGGGCCACCTTGAGGTGGGGCACCTCCCCAGTATTCCTATTCTACCGGAACATTCTCATCCGAGTCACGGCACCAAATTGTTATAAATTGCACGACTCAAGATTTAGTCCCAATTAGAATTTTCTTAATTACAGCAAGCGGGGCATAAGCAAATGCAGCGCTGGGCGACAGGGGAGTCTGCACTCCGCCGACTGCCGCCCGGTTACGGTCTTCCAGTCCCGTTTTATACAGTTCTTTTCTTCTGTTATCGTGTCGGTGTTATCTTGTTGCTAGGAGACCGTCTTCTATCTTCCGAAAACAGTTACAGTTCCTTTTCCTGGAGCTCAAAAGCCTTGTTAAGCAATAGCATATGTGTCTAAAAAATCATGAGTCATCCTGTGTTTGCAAGTTCAATGAACAAAGCATTAACCCGTTACACCAGGGACCAACCACAAAACGATGGGAGGGGATTTCAAGGCCCCCAGCCTCTCACTCGACGCCCTCCCTGGAACTTTCTAGAAGCCAGGGAAGGGTCCTGGAGTGATAGACAGGGCGCCCAAGGGGAGAGAGAGGGGACTGAACTGGGAACAAGGGGGAAGGGATGATTGACAGATAATGGGCAAAACTCCACTTAGGAGTAAACAAGTAGAGACCAATGCAGAAACAGGGGGGTACATGGAACAAAACTCAATCTAGAATTACATAAAACCAATAAAACAAATGGAACGAACCAAATACAAAACTCAATATAGAATTACATAAAACCAATAAAACAAAACACACACCACCACACAGACCTACGAGTGTCTGGAACCGGCAGTTTTGAACCTCCTGTATAAGGGATTTCTGAACAATAAAATGGGCTGTTTGTCTCATGATCAAGAGGTCTTGAGTCATGATTTCTGTCACCCTACCCACCACACCCTCACATTACAGTGGGATTCAGCCCTTTTGGGTTAAAATTGAGTTGTTCAGAGTGGGATTTGAGTAGTTTTGAGGTGACAGATTGATCCCTCCTGGCTTTTGGAGTGCAAAGAGATGGAGAACACTGCATCAAATCCCCCAGGATGACACAAATCCTGCAGAATACGGCCCCAAATCCTAAATTCCCCCTCAAATACCAGTGTAATGGTGGGATCTAGACATCTGTGGACAAGTTCTTTCTTTTCAACCCTGTTCTGGCTGGTTTTAAGGGATGAAGATGAATCAGAAGAAAATGAAGGCCAAAACAAAAGGATAAGCAGCCAGGTGTCTTCCCAACATGGATCACAGGGAGTGTGGGTCACCAGGGCACAACGTGGGTCCTCCAGTGGGGGATGCAGCTGTGAGCAGCACACAAAGCTCTTCCTGCACTGGGGGCACTCACAGGGCTTCCCTTAGAGGTGCCTCTCTTGGTGTTGGGTCAAGGCTGAGCCCTGTGAGAAGCTCTTCCCACACTGGGGACACTCATAGGGCCTCTCCCTGCTGTGCATGTGCTGGTGCCTGACGAGGGTGGAGTTCTGCTTGAAGCCCTGCCCGCAGTCAGGGCAGTGGAAGGGCCTCTCTCTGTGAATCCGCTGGTGAAGGAGGAGACTGCTGCTGATCCAAAATCCCTTCCCACACTCGGAACATTTGTATGGCTTCTCCCTGGTGTGGATTGTTTGGTGGACGAGAAGGCTGGAGCTGTGGCTGAAGCTTTTGCCACATTCCCCACACTTGTACGGCTTCTCCCCAGTGTGGATGTTCTGGTGCTGGCTCAGGTTGAAGCTGCTTCTGAAGCTCATCCCACATTCCCCACACTTGTAATGCCATTCCCCAGTGTGGATCCTCTGGTGGCAGATCAGGTGGGCCCTCACCCTGAAGCTCATCCCACATTCCTCACACTCATGGGGCCTCTCCTCAGTGTGGATCCTCTGGTGGCAGATCAGGTTGAAGCTCTTCCTGAAGTTCTTCCCACATTCCCCACACTTGTGGGGTCGTTCCCCAGTGTGAATCCTCTGGTGACGGATCAGGATGAACCTCTTGCTGAAGCTCTTCCAACACTCCAATCACTTGTGGGGATTCTCCCCATCATGTAGCTGCTCGTAGACCACCAGGACTGAGCTCTCGCTCAATCTCCAACCACCTTCCTGGCACAGGGTGGGTCTTTCCTCCTCAGATCCTCATGATCTGCCTTTGCAGCCCCTCCTCCTGTGGAATCTCAGGGACTGTTCCTCCCCGTCGGATTCCTGTGCCGTGGAGCTGCTCAAAACGGCCTCTTCCACGAGGATCTGCCGTGGGGATTTGTCCTCCCTGGTCTCCATGTTCAGCTTCTTGTCTGGGGGAGGAAGAACAAGGAGAGGATGGGATTTGCCTCCGTGCCAGAGGGAAGGGGAAGGAGATCCCCTCAGTGCGTCCCCGGCAGGACGGCGTCGGCTGCGGGGTTGTCCTGGTCAGTTTCACGACTGGGTGTGGTTCTGGACGCTTCCCTTGGAGCATCTCCAAGGCATGGAACATTGGAGCTGCCCCCAGCTGTGGTGTCACTGAGAGGGGAACCTTGGAGCTGCCAGCACGGTGATGTCCCCGAGAGGGGAACGCTGGGGCTGTGCCACTCCTGGCCCGGCCCCAAGAGCTCTGGCAGCACCTGGAGGGGACACCAAGGCTGAGCTGGGAGGGAGGCAGCAGGATCATGGAGTGCAGGCCCCTGCCCTGCACAGACAGGCCAAGAGTGGCAGCCTGGGCATCCCCGGGAGCGGTGTGCAAAGGCTCCTGGAGCTGCTGCAGCCTCGGAGCTGTGAGCATTGCAGTGGCTGCAGAGCTCTGGGGAAAGGCCCCGGCCCTGGCTTGGGGCTCAGCCGGTGGCCCAGGGAGCAAATGAACTTGCAGCTTGTGGCCCAGAGCAGGGAAGAGCAGGGGCAGTGCTGGCTGGGAGAGCCTCTGGGCAAGGGCCTGCAGCACCAGGACACAGGTGTACCTCAGTTCCTGAGTGTTTATTAGTCTTAGTTGTCTCCTTTCAAGATTTCCTTGAAGATTAATGGGGCTGGCTTCCATCCTTTCCTTGCGCTTCTTGTCATCCCATTCACTCTTTGCTTTTCATGTGCTTTCAGAATCTTCCCTTTTTCTTTTTGAGCTGGCATGTCTTCAATTTCTTTTCCTCTCCTTCTTATATTTAAATTTCCTGCATGATTTCATCATTTGAATTGGCGTACTTTTGGCAAGTGTTGGTCCTTTTCACTGCCCCTCATTTAATCTCATTCCATGTCAATTCCGTGTCAATCCAG
>NW_026690623.1:0-10858 GCF_015227805.2 Hirundo rustica | reverse complement strand
GGGTTTGGGGAATCGTTCCTCGGGTTTGGGGTTTGGGGAATTGTTCCCGGGTTTGGGGAATCGTTCCCACCCAAACCAGACAGGGATCGATTCGATCCGGCAGGGATTGATTGATCCAAACAAGGATGGATTGATCCAAACAAGGATTAATTGATCCAAACAAGGACTGATCGATCCAAACAAGGACTGATCGATCCAAACAAGGATTAATTGATCCATCCAAACAAGGATGGATTGATCCAAACAAGGATGGATTGATCCAAACAAGGATGGATTGATCCAAACAAGGATTGATCCACCCAAACAAGGACTGATCCATCCAAACAAGGATTAATTGATCCATCCAAGCAAGGATTAATTGATCCAAACAAGGACTGACTGATCCAAACAAGGATTGACTGATCCAAACAAGGATTAATTGATCCAAACAAGGACTGATCCATCCAAACAAGGGTTAATTGATCCAAACAAGGATTAATTGATCCAAACAAGGATTGATTGATCCAGACAAGGATTGATTGATCCAGACAAGGGTTAATTGACCCAAACAACGACTGAACCATCCAAACAAGGACTGATCCATGCAAACAAGGATTAATTGATCCAAACAAGGACTGATCCATCCAAACAAGGGTTAATTGACCCAAACAAGGATTGACTGATCCAAACAAGGACTGATCCATCCAAACAAGGATTAATTGATCCAAACAAGGATTGATTGATCCAAACAAGGATTGACTGATCCAAACAAGGATTGATCCACCCAAACAAGGATTGATTGACCCAAACAAGGATTGATTGATCCAAACAAGGATTGATTGATCCAAACAGGGACTGATCCATCCAAACAAGGACTGATCCATCCAAACAAGGATTGACTGATCCAAACATGGATTAATTGACCCAAACAAGGACTGATCCATCCAAACAAGGATTAATTGATCCAAACAAGGACTGACTGATCCAAACAAGGACTGATCCCCATCCCCGCTCCCCAGGACCCCCCAGCTCACTTGATCTCCTTCTCGATCTGCTGCTGCTCCCTCATCATCTTGCCCAGCTCCTTCTTGCGGTCCTTGAGCTCGTCCTCCACCCTGTCCATCCTCTTCTTGTCCTTGTCGATCTCGCGGTTCTTCAGCCCCAGCTCCTTGTTCAGCTTCTCGATCTCGGCCTCGTTGTGGAAGAGTTTGAAGAGCTGCAGCTGCACCTGGGCCCGGACCACCTCGTCCTTGAGGCGCTGGTAGCGGTCGGCCTGCGGGGAACGGGGCCTTGAGCTGGGCCTGGGGCTTCTTAAACCTGGCTCTGAGCTGGGCCTGGGGCTTCTTAAACCTGGCCTGGGCCTGGAGCTTCTTAAACCTGGCTCTGAGCTGGGCCTGGGGCTTCTTAAAGCCTGGCCTGGGCCTGGGACTTCTTAACCCTGGCTCTGAGCTGGGCCTGGGGCTTCTTAAAGCCTGGCTCTGAGCTGGGCCTGGGGCTTCTTAAACCTGGCTCTGAGCTGGGCCTGGGGCTTCTTAAACCTGGCTCTGAGCTGGGCCTGGGGCTTCTTAAACCTGGCTCTGAGCTGGGCCTGGGGCTTCTTAAAGCCTGGCCTGGGCCTGGGACTTCTTAAACCTGGCTCTGAGCTGGGCCTGGGGCTTCTTAAACCTGGCTCTGAGCTGGGCCTGGGGCTTTATAAACCCAGGGCTGGGCCTGGAGCTTCTTAAACCTGGCTCTGAGCTGGGCCTGGGGCTTCTGAAAGCCTGGCCTGGGCCTGGAGCTTCTTAAACCTGGCTCTGAGCTGGGCCTGGGGCTTTATAAACCCAGGGCTGGGCCTGGAGCTTCTTAAACCTGGCTCTGAGCTGGGCCTGGGGCTTCTTAAAGCTTGGCCTGGGCCTGGAGCTTCTTAAACCTGGCTCTGAGCTGGGCCTGGGGCTTTATAAACCCAGGGCTGGGCCTGGAGTTTCCTAAACCCAGGGCTGGGTCTGGCTCTGTCCAGGACTCCGAGCATTCCCAAATCCTTTTCCCTGTACTCCAACCATCCCAAACCATTTTTTCCTTGATCTCAACAATCCCAAACCCTTTTTTCCCTATACTTCGAACATTCCCAACCCCTTTCTCCCTGGATCCCAACCATCCCAACCCCTTTTTCCCTGAACTCCGACCATTCTCAAGCCCCTCTTTATTCCAACCATCCCAAACCCTTCTTCCCTGGATCCCAACCATTCCCAACCCCTTTTCCCCTGGATCCCAACCATTCCCAACCCCTTTTCCCCTGGATCCCAACCATCCCAACCCCTTTTTCCCTGGATTCCAACCATTCCCAACCCCTTCTTCCTGGGGTTCTGAGTATTCTGAAAATCCTTTTTTTCCCTGAAATCTGACCATTCCCAAACCCTCCTTTCCCTGAATTCCAATAATTCCTAAACCCCTCTTTATTCCAACCATTCCCAACCCTTTTTTCCCTATACTCCAACCAATCCCAACCCCTTTTTCCCTGGATCCCAACCATCCCAACCCCTTTTTCCCGGGATTCCAAGGATTCCAACCATTCCCAGCCCCTTTTTCCCTGAACTCCAACCATTCTCAAGCCCCTCTTTATTCCAACCATCCCAAACCCTTTCTCCCTGAATCCCAACCATTCCCAACCCCTTTTTCCCTGGATCCCAACCATTCCCAACCCCTTTTCCCCTGGATCCCAACCATCCCAACCCCTTTTTCCCTGGATCCCAACCATTCCCAACCCCTTTTTCCCGGGCTTCTGAGTATTCTGAAAATCCTTTTTTTCCCTGAACTCCGACTATTCCCAAACTCTCTTTTCCCTGAACTCCAATAATTCCCAAACCCCTCTTTATTCCAACCATTCCCAACCCCTTTTTCCCTGAACTCCGACCATTCCCAAACCCTCTTTTCCCTGAACTCCAATAATTTCCAAACCCCTCCTTATTCCAACCATTCCCAACCCTTTTTTCCCTGATTCCCAACCCTCCCAACCCCTTTTCCCCATACTTCAACCATCCCAAACCCTTTTTCCCTGATCCCCAACCATCCCAACCCCATTTTCCCTGAACCCCAACCATTCCCAAACCCTTCTTCCCTGGATTCCAACCGTTCCCAACCTCTTCTTCCTGGGGTTCTGAGTATTCTGGAAATCCTTTCTTTCCCTGAACTCTGACCATTCCCACACCCTTTTTCCCTGGATTCCAACCATTCCCAACCCCTTTTTCCCTGAACTCCAACCATTCTCAAGCCCCTCTTTATTCCAACCATCCCAACCCCTTTTTCCCTGGATCCCAACCATCCAAACCCCTTTTTCCCGAGATTCCAAGGATTCCAACCATTCCCAGCCCCTTTTTCCCTGTACTCCAACCATCTCAACCCCTTTTTCCCTGAACTCTGACCATTCCCAACCCCTTTTTCCCAGGATTCCAACCATCCAAACCCCTTTTTCCCTGAACTCCAACCATTCTCAAGCCCCTCTTTATTCCAACCGCTCCCAGCCCCATTTTCCCTAGATTCCAACCTCTCCCAGCCCCTTTTTCCCTGGATTCCAACCTCTCCTAGCCCCATTTTCCGGGGATCCCCGGCCCTCTCCCACCTCCTCCTTCTCCTGCTTGGCCTCCTTGCGCTCGGCGGCGATGTTCTTCTTGCGGTGGTAGTTGAACTGCGTGTCCTCCTCGGCCTTCACCATCTCCTTCTTGCGCTTGTCGTACTCGGGCGCCAGCTCGCCCGAGCGGCTGATCTCCTCAAAGAGCGCCGTGCGCTCCTTGGGGTTCTTCATGGCGATGGATTCCACCGCTCCCTGGGGAAAACGGGATCAGAAATGGTCCTGAATCCATGAGAGAAATCCCCTAAATCCCCTGAATCCCTGAGAGATCCCTGAGAGATCCCTGAGTGCCCGGGGATCTCCTCAAAGAGCGCCGTGCGCTCCTTGGGGTTCTTCATGGCGATGGATTCCACGGCTCCCTGGGGAAAACGGGATCAGAAATGGTCCTGAATCCATGGGAGAGAGATCCCCTAAATCCCCTGAACCCCTGAGAGATCCCTCAGTGCCCGGGGATCTCCTCAAAGAGCGCCGTGCGCTCCTTGGGGTTCTTCATGGCCATGGATTCCACCGCTCCCTGGGGGAACGGGATCAGAAATGGTCCTGAATCCATGGGAGAGAGATCCCCTAAATCCCCTTGAACCCCTGAGAGATCCATGAGAGATCCCTGAACCCCAGAAAGATCAATCCCCTGAACCCCTGAGAGATCCCTCAGTGCCCGGGGATCTCCTCGAAGAGCGCCGTGCGCTCCTTGGGGTTCTTCATGGCGATGGATTCCACCGCCCCCTGGGGAAAACGGGATCAAAAATGGTCCTGAATCCATGGGAGATCCTTGAGAGAAATCCCTGAACCCCTGAGAGATCCCTGAGAGATCCCTGAGAGATCCCTGAACCCCTGAGAGATCCCTCAGTGCCCGGGGATCTCCTCAAAGAGCGCCGTGCGCTCCTTGGGGTTCTTCATGGCGATGGATTCCACCGCTCCCTGGGGAAACGGGATCAGAAATGGTCCTAAATCCATGAGAGATCCTTGAGAGAAATCCCTGAACCCCTGAGAGATCCCTGAACCCCAGAGAGATCAATCCCCTGAACCCCTGAGAGATCCCTGAGTGCCCGGGGATCTCCTCAAAGAGCGCCGTGCGCTCCTTGGGGTTCTTCATGGCGATGGATTCCACGGCTCCCTGGGGAAAATGGGAAACGTTTCTAAATCCATGGGAGATCCATGAGAGAAATCCCTGAACCCCTGAGAGATCCCTGAGAGATCCCTGAGAGATCCCTGAGTGCCCGGGGATCTCCTCAAAGAGCGCCGTGCGCTCCTTGGGGTTCTTCATGGCCATGGATTCCACCGCTCCCTGGGGGAAACGGGATCAGAAATGATCCTAAATCCTAAAAGGGAATCCCTAAATCCCTGTGAGGGATCTCTAAATCCCTGTGAAAGACCTCTAAATTTGTGGGGGATTCATAAATCCCTGCGGGGAATCCATAAATCCCTGAGAGATCCCTAAATCCCTCGGAAAGAGATCCCTAAATCCCTCATAAAACCTCCCCAAAACTCCTCAAAACCCCAGAAAGCCCTCAAAACCTCCCCAAAACCCTCAAATCCCCCCCAAACCCCTCAAAACCTCAACAAAGCCCCTCAAAATCTCTACAAAATCCCAAATCCCCACCAAAACCTCCCCAGAACCCCTCAGAACCTCCCCAAAAACCCCCAAATCCCCCCCAACCCCCTCAAAACCCCAACAAAACCCCTCAAAATCTCTCCAAAACCCCAAATCCCCACCAAAACCACCCCAGAACCCCTCAGGACCTCCCCAAAACCCCTCAAATCCCCCCCCAACCCCAACAAAACCCCTCAGAATCTCTCCAAAACCCCAAATCCCCACCAAACCTCCCCTAAACCCCTCAAATCCCCCCCAAAGCCCAACAAAACCCCTCAGAACCTCTCCAAAACCCCAACAAAACCCCTCACAATCTCTCCAAAACCCCAAATCCCCCCAAAAACCTCCCCCAAAACCCCTCAAATCCCCCCCAAACCCCAACAAAACCCCTCAGAATCTCTCCAAAAACCTCAACAAAAGCCCCTCAAAACTCCCCAAAACCCCCCCAAAACTTCCCTCAAAACCCCAACAAAACCCCAACAAAACCCCAACAAAACCCCTCAAAATCTCTCCAAAAACCTCAACAAAAGCCCCTCAAAACTCCCCCAAACACCAAATCCCCCCAAAACTTCCCTCAAAACCCCAACAAAACCCCAACAAAACCCGAACAAAACCCCAACAAAACCCCTCAAAATCTCTCCAAAACCCCAAATCTCCACCAAAACCTCCCCTAAACCCCTCAGGACCTCCCCAAAACCCCTCAAATCCCCCCCAAACCCCAACAAAACCCCTCAGAACCTCCCCCAAACCCCCTCAAAACCCCTTCAAAACCCCAACAAAACCCCTCAAAATCTCTCCAGAACCCCAAATCCCACCCCAAAACCTCCCCAAAACCCCTCAAATCCCCCCCAAACCCCAACAAAACCCCTCAGAACCTCCCCCAAACCCCCTCAAAACCCCTTCAAAACCCCAACAAAACCCCTCAAAATCTCTCCAGAACCCCAAATCCCCCCCAAAACCTCCCCTAAACCCCTCAAATCCCCCCCTAAACCCCTCAAATCCCCCCAAACCCCCAACAAAACCCATCAGAACCTCCCAAAACCCTCAAATCCCCTCCAACCCCCTCAAAACCCCAACAAAACCCCTCAAAATCTCTCCAAAACCCCAAATCCCCCCCAAAAACCTCCCCCAAACTCCTCAAATCCCCCCCAAAACCCCTCAAATCCCCCCCAAAACCCCTCAAATCCCCCCCAAATCCCCAATTCTCCCCCAGATCCCCGGCAGACCTGGAAGACGAGGAAGTTCCTGGCCTTGATGAGGATGCCCAACTTCTCCAGCTCCTCGCTGTACTCGCTCAGCTGCACCACGCGGTTGTTGATCTTGTACTCCGAGGAGCTGCCTGGCATGGGGGAATTTGGGGGGTCAGGGGGACCCCACAAATCCTAAACAACCCCCAAAATGAGCTCCCCAAACCCCAAACCCCCAGAATCCGCCCAAAAAACGTTGTAATTCGCCCCAAAAACGCCAGAATTCGTCCCAAAAACGCTGGAATTTGTCCCCAAAAATACCAGAATTTCCCCAGAGCGCCGTAATTTTCCCCAAACCTGCCAGGATTCTCCCCGAAAATGCCGGGGTTCCTTCCAAAACACCGGGATTTTTCCCAAAAAACGCCAGAATTCGCCCCAAAACACCGGATTTCGCCCCCAAAACGCCAGAATTCTGCCCAAACCTGCCAGAATTTTCCCCCAAAACACCAGAATTCTCCCCAAAAACGGCATAATTAATCCCAAAACCAACAGAATTCGCCTCAAAACCAACAAAATTTGCCCCAAACCTGCCAGGATGCTCCCCAAAACACCAAAATTCTCCACAAAACACCGTAATTCTCCCCAAAAACCACGGTAGTTCTCCCCCAAACCTGCCAGGATTCTCTCCAAAACCACCAAAATTCACCCCCAAACCATCAGAATTTTCCCCAAACACCAAAAGCACCGGAATTCTCCCCAAACCCTCAGGAATTCTCCCCAAAACAACGGAATTCTCCCCCAAAATGTCAGAATTCACCCCAAACCCCCCATGATTCACCCAAACCCCCAGGAATTCACCCCAAACCCCCCATAATTCACCCCAAACCCCCCATAATTCACCCCAAACCCCTGGGAATCCTCCCCAAACCCATCATAATCACCCCAAAGCCCCCATAATTCACCCCAAACCCCTCAGGAACCCTCCCCAAACCCCTGGAATTCACCCCAACCCCCCCTGAATTCAACCCAACCCCCCCGTAATTCACTCCAAACCCCCCACAATTCACCCCAACCCCCCCACAATTCACCCCAAACCCCCCATAATTCACTCCAAACCCCCCTGAATTCACCCCAAACCCCCCATAATTCACCCCAAACCCCCTGGGAACCCTCCCCAAACCCCTCACAGTTCACCCCAAACCCCCCATAATTCACCCAAACCCTCAGGAATTCTCCCCAAACCCCCCATAATTCACCCCAACCCCCCCATAATTCACCCCAAACCCCCGGAATTCACCCCAAACCCCTGGAATTCACCCCAAACCCCCCATAATTCACCCCAAACCCCCCATAATTCTCCCCAAACCCCCCATAATTCACCCCAAACCCCTCAGGAACCCTCCCCAAACCCCCATAATTCACCCAAACCCCCCATAATTCACCCCAAACCCCCCATAATTCACCCAAACCCCCATAATTCACCCCCAAACCCCCCTGAATTCACCCCAAACCCCTCACAATTCACCCAAACCCCCCATAATTCACCCCAAACCCCTGGGAATCCTCCCCAAACCCCCCGGGAACCCTCCCCAAACCCCCCATAATTCACCCCAACCCCCCATAATTCACCCCAACCCCCTCAGAAACCCTCCCCAAACCCCCCGTAATTCACTCCAAACCCCCCATAGTTCACCCCAAACCCCCAGGAATCCTCCCCAAACCCCCAGAATTCACCCCAGAACCCAGGAACTCTCCCCAAACCCCCGGGAATTCACCCCAAACCCCCCATAATTCACCCCAAACCCCCATAATTCACCCCAAACCCCCATAATTCACCCCAAACCCCTCACAGGTCACACCAAACCCCCCTGAATTCTCCCCAACCCCCCCATAATTCACCCCAAACCCCCCCATAATTCACCCCAAACCCCCCGTAATTCACCCCAAACCCCCCTGAATTCTCCCCAACCCCCCCATAATTCACCCCAACCCCCCCATAATTCACCCCAACCCCCCCCATAATTCACCCCAAACCCCCCATAATTCACTCCAAACCCCCCTGAATTCACCCCAACCCCCCCATAATTCACCCCAAACCCCCCATAATTCACCCCAACCCCCCCACAATTCACCCCAAACCCCCCGGGACCCCGCGCCGGCGGCGCACCGACGATGACGCGGGCGAAGGTGCGATCCTCGGCGCCCTCCTCCGAGTACACCATGCTGACGAAGGCGCGGCTGGCGGCCGGCTTCCCCACGGGCGCGCCGTGGATCAGGTCCCGCAGCGTCTTCACCCGCAGGTTGCTCGTCTTCTCGCCCAGCACGAAGCTGATGGCGTCCATCAGGTTGGATTTGCCTGGGAGAGGGAGGAAACGGGGGGTTCAGGGGGGGTTCAGGGGGGGTTTTGGGGGGTTTAGGGGATGGGGGAGCTCTGGGGATTGAGGGGGGAAAGTCAGGGAATGGGGGGTTTGGAGAGAGCCCTGGGAATTGAGGGGGGAACCCTGGGAATGGGGGGCTTGGAGAGAGCCCAGGGAATTGAGGGGGGATCCCAAGGAATAGGGGGCTTAGAGGGAGCCCAGGGAATTGAGGGGGGATCCCAGGGAAAGAGGGGGAGTCCAGGGATTGGAGGAGTTTCAGGGGAAATCAGGGAACGGGGGGCTTGGAAGGAGTACTGGGAATTGAGGGGGGACCCCAGGGAATGGGAGGGCTTGGAGGGAGCCCATGGAATTGGGGGGGGAACCCTGGGAATGGGGGGTTTGGAGAGAGCCCAGGGAATTGAGGGGGGATCCCAAGGAAAGAGGAGGGAGCCCTGGGAATGGGGGAGTTTGGGGGGAAATCACAGAATGGGGGGCTTGGAGAGAGTCCAGGGAATTGAGGGGGGAACCCTGGGAATGGGGGGTTTGGAGGGAGTCCTGGGAATTGAGGGGGGATCCCAGGGAAAGAGGAGGGAGTCCTGGGAATTGAGGGGGGACCCCAGGGAAAGAGGAGGGAGGCCTGGGAATTGAGGGGTGACCCCAGGGAATGGGGGGGGCTTGGAGAGAGCCCTGGGAATTGAGGGGGGAACTCATGGAAAGAGAAGGGAGCCCTGGGAATTGAGGGGGGACCCCAGGGAATGGGGGCTTGGAGAGAGCCCAGGGAATTGACAGGGGATCCCAGGGAAAGAGGAGGGAGGCCTGGGAATTGAGGGGGGACCCCAGGGAAAGAGGAGGAGTCCAGGGATTGGAAGAGTTTAGGGGGAAATCAGGGAATGGAGAGCTTGGAAGGAGTACTGGGAATTGAGGGGTGACCCCAGGGAATGGGGGGCTTGGAAGGAGCCCAGGGAATTGGGGGGGGATCCTAAGGAAAGAGGAGGGAGCCCTGGGAATGGGGGGAAGCCAGGGAATTCAGGGGGGAAATCCAGGGAAGGGAGGACTTTAGGGGGAAATCAGGGAATGGGGGGCTTGGAGGGAGCCCTGGGAATTGAGGGGGAACCCCAGGGAAAGAGGAGGAAGCCCTGGGAATTGAGGGGTGACCCCAGGGAATGGGGGGCTTGGAGAGAGCCCAGGAAATTGGGGGGGGGATCCCATGGAATGAGGGGGAGTCCAGGGAATGGAGGAGTTTTGGGGGAAATCAGGGAATGGGGGGCTTGGAGAGAGCCCTGGGAATTGATAGGGGATCCCAGGGAAAGAGGAGGGAGCCCTGGGAATTGAGGGGGGACCCCAGGGAAAGAGGGGGAGTCCAGGGAATGGAGGAGTTTCAGGGGAAATCAGGGAACGGGGGACTTGGAAGGAGTACTGGGAATTGAGGGGGGATCCCCGGGAATGGGGGGGGCTTGGAGAGAGCCCAGGAAATTGAGGGGGGATCCCATGGAAAGAGAAGGGAGCCCAGGGAATTGAGGGGTGACCCCAGGGAATGGGGGGCTTGGAGAGAGCCCAGGAAATTGGGGGGGGGAACCCTGGGAATGGGGGGCTTGGAGAGAGCCCAGGGAATTGAGGGGGGACCCCAGGGAAAGAGGGGGGAGCCCTGGGAATTGAGGGGGGAACCCTGGGACAGAGGAGGAGTCCAGGGAATGGAGGAGTTTTGGGGGAAATCAGGGAATGGAGGGCCTGGAGGGAACCCTGGGAATTGAGGGGGGACCCCATGGAAAGTGGGGGAGTCCAGGGAATGGAGGAGTTTGGGGAGAAATCAGGGAATGGAGAGCCTGGAGGGAGCCCAGGGAATTGAGGGGGGATCCCATGGAAAGAGGAGGGAGCCCTGGGAATTGAGGGGTGATCCCAGGGAATGGGGGGCTTGGAGGGAGCCCAGGGAATTGATGGGGGATCCCAGGGAAAGAGGGGGGAGCCCTGGGAATTGAGGGGGAACCCCAGGGAATGGGGGCTTGGAGAGAGCCCTGGGAATTGAGGGGGGACCCCAGGGAAAGAGGGGGAGTCCAGGGAATGGAGGAGTTTCAGGGGAAATCAGGGAACGGGGGGCTTGGAAGGAGTACTGGGAATTGAGGGGTGACTCCAGGGAATGGGG
>NW_026690622.1:0-10929 GCF_015227805.2 Hirundo rustica | reverse complement strand
AAAACTGTGGTTGGTATAAGTGTATGTGACCAAGTGGAGCCCTCCAAAAAGGATGCGTCTGTACAGACCCATTCCTGCTCGGAGTGTTTGAGCTTATCGGTGGCTTCAGGGGCTGCTGTGGAGGAGGCCTGCCTACGGTGTGAACAGGTGAGTGATCTCCTTTCACTGGTGGCTGAGCTTAGGGAGGAAGTTGAAAGATTAAGAAGTATCAGGGAAAGTGAAATGGAAATAGACTGGTGGAGTTCAGCCCTTCCATCTTTAAGGGAGGCCTCTGACCATGAGTCTGAGGACTTACATGCCTCCTGCTCCCAGGCAATAGAAGGTCACCTGATTAATGAAGAGAGGTGGAAATGTATCCCTCTCGGGGAGATAATAACAAAAACTCCTCCCCATCTCTCAGCCAGGTGCCACTTCAGAATAGATACAAGGCCCGGGATCTAGAGGGCCAACTAGATGATTTAGAAGAAAATTGGCTGCCCAGTGAGCCCCCCAGTTATGATTCATCTGAAAGATGCATCACCACCTCTAACATCAAGAAGAAAAGAAGGGTAATCGTAGTAGGTGACTCCCTTCAGAGGGGAACAGAGGGCCCCATATGTCGACGGGACCCATCCCACAGGGAGGTCTGCTGCCTCCCTGGGGCTCGGGTACAAAATATCACTGAGAGACTTCCTGCGCTGATTCAGCCCTCTGATTATTACCCACTGCTGATAGTCCAGGCTGGCAGTGATGAGATTGAAAAGAGGAGTGTCAAGGCAATTAAAAGAGACTTTAGGGCACTGGGTCAGGTAATTGGTCGGGCAGGAGCACAGGTAGAGTTCTGCTCAGTCCCTTTGGTGGCAGAGGAAAATGATGAACAAAACAGGAGAACCCGCACCATCAACAAGTAGCTTAAGGGTTGGTGTCATTGGCAAAATTTTGGATTCTTCACTCATGGGGAAATTTTTACAGCACCTGCTCTGCCAGAACCAGATGGGATATATCTCTCTGTTAAGGGCAAAAGATTCTTAACACATGAACTGGCAGAACTTGTTGAGAGGACTTTAAACTAAGTATGAAGGAGATGCAGCTGGGCTGTCTGGAAGCAGGCTCAAGTGTTGCAAGGCTGAGCTAGGGGTGAAATCAGTAGCCCAGCTGAGGTGCATGTATACCAATGCACACAGCACAGGTAACAAACAGGAAGAGCTGGAGGCCATGGTGCAACAGCAGAGCTATGATGTAGTTGCCATCACAGAAACATGGTGGGATGACTCACACGGCTGGAGCACTGCACTCGATGGCTACAAGCTGTTCAGAAGAGACAAGCAAGGAAGAAGAGGTGGAGGGGTGGCCTTTATATTAAGCAGACTTTTGATACCGTAGGAATTGAAACTAGGGAAGATGGAATTGAAAGTAAGGAAGATGGAATTGAATGCCTGTGGGTAAGAATGAAGGGGAAGGCCAACAAGGCTGACATTCTGCTGGGAGTCTGTTATTGTCCACCCAACCAGGAAGAAGAGGTGGACAACTTATTCTACAGGCAGCTAGGTAATGTT
Source organism: Hirundo rustica (assembly GCF_015227805.2). Lineage (NCBI taxonomy): Eukaryota > Metazoa > Chordata > Aves > Passeriformes > Hirundinidae > Hirundo > Hirundo rustica. Next base: position 9,394 of record NW_026690622.1, on the reverse strand, counting down.
TCAGGATCATCAGCCCTTGTTCTTTTGGGTGACTTCAACCTACCAGACATCTGCTGGGAACTTAATACAGCAGAAAAGAGGAAGTCCAGGAAATTTTTCGAGTGTATGGAGGACAACTTTTTGTCGCAGCTGGTGGGTGAGCCCACCAGGGGAGGGACTATGTTAGATCTGCTGTTTGCAAATAGAGATGGACTGGTGGGAGATGTGGTGGTTGGAGGTCGCTTGGGGCAGAATGATCATGAAATAATAGAGTTCTCAATATTTGGTGAAGTCAGGAGGAGCACCAGTAAAACTCTTGCATTGGATTTCCAGAGGGCAGACTTTGGCCTGTTTAGGAGACTCATTCAGAGCATCCCTTGGGAAGCAGCCCTTAAAAACAAAGGAGTTCAGGAAAGCTGGGCATGCCTCAAAACAGAGATCATGAGGGCACAGGAACAGACTGTCCCTGTGTGCCGAAAGGTAAGTCGACGGGGTAAACGTCCAGCCTGGATGAGCAAGGAGGTTTTGGAGGAACTTCGGAATAAAAAGAGGATGTATCAGCTTTGGAAGGGGGGTCAGGTCTCTCAGAAGTATTTAAGGGAGCTGCTAAAACATGTAGGAAAAAAATTAGGGAGGCCAAAGCTCAGTTTGAACTTAGAATGGCAACTTCTGTAAAGGATAATAAAAAATGTTTTTACAAATATATTAATGCTAAAAGGAAGAGTAAGACCAACCTTTGTTCTTTACTGGACAAGGGAGGGAACTTAATATCTGCAGATGAGGAGAAGGCAGAAGTGCTTAATGCCTACTTTGCCTCAGTTTTTAGTGAGGAGACGACTTGCCTTCAAGACAACTGCCCTCCTGGGCTGGTAGATGGTGTCAGGGAGCAGAATGGTCCCCTCATTATCCAAGAGGAGGCAGTCAGAGAACTGCTGACATGCCTGGATATCCATAAATCTATGAGACCAGACAGGATCCACCCCAGGGTGATGAGAGAGCTGGCAGATGAGCTTGCTAAGCCACTCTCCATCATCTACCAACAGTCTTGGCTCACTGGTGAGGTTCCAGACGACTGGAAGCTGGCCAATGTGACACCCATTCACAAAAAGGGTGTGAAGGAGGATCCTGGTAATTATAGACCAGTCAGTCTGACCTCAGTACCTGGCAGAATAATGGAACAATTTATATCAAGTGCCATCACACAGAACGTACAGGATGGCCAGGGTATCAGACCCAGCCAGCATGGGTTTAGGAGGAGTAGGTGTGCTGGCTTGAAGGCAAAACCAGTGAGAGACTCCCAGTCAGAAAAAACAATTTAATAGGAAATAAAAAAAAAAAAAAAAAATAAGATAAAATAAAACACATGCAATAGTACAAAAGATCACTGACACAGTCAGAATACAACCTGAAACCATGGTGGTAGCAGTCCAGATGAAGTGGTCTTGTTGAAGCAGTGTTTCTGCAGAAAGGTCTGGTAGCTCTTGTCCTCTGGGAATCCAGTGGGTAAGGCTGCCTGGGCTGTCCCAAATCCCAGATTATATCCAGGTGAGAATGCTTGGCTCCTCCCCCTGGGCGGAGCATCTCACAATGGACTGATATCATTTTATCAGTCTTGCAATGGGTCCTTGATTGCCCATTAAACAGAGATAGCTCCTGGAGGGAGTTATCTATGAGTCATGCAGCAGGGCACTGATGGGCCATTAACAGAAGATAGTCTGGAGGGAGGGGGCAAGGGAAACACTGCCCAGCCTAGTTTCAACATCTCATGTAGATGGTGATAGAATACATACTTTGGGCACATTTTACATTGTAACCTAGGACACCCCAAAACAACACACAAAAATCTACCAGGCAAGGAAATACTGGACAAGAAGCTACTCCCCAGGAAACTACTTCTGAAGAAACAACTGGGCAAGAAACTACTCCCCAAGTAATTTATCTCAAAGAAACTACTCCCCAGGAAACTATACTACAAAAAACTACTCCCAAAGAAACTACTCCTCAAAAAACTGCTGGGCAAGAAAATACTCCCCAAGAAACAACTAGGTAAGAAACTACCCTCCAGAAAATAATTGCCAAGAAACTACTCTCCAATAAACTACTGTGCAAGAAACTACTGGGCAAGAAACTCTTCTCCAAGAAAAAAACGGGTAAGAAATTTCTCTACAAGAAACTACTAGGAAAGAAATTTCTCCCCAAGAAACTACTGGGCAAGAAACGACTCCACAAGAAAATACTGGGCAAGAAATGACTCCTCAAAAAACTAATTCCCAAGGAACTACTCCCCAAGAATCTACTGGGCAAGAAATTACTCCCCAAGATAATATTGGGCAGCACACTACTAGGTAAGAATCTACTGCCAACTAAATGAATCCTCAAAAAACTACATGCCAAGGAAATACTGGGCAAAAAAATACTCCCTAAGCAACTACTCTGTAGAAGATATTGGGGAAGAAACTTCTCCGCAAGAAACTACTGGGCAAGAAACTACTGCCAAGAATCTAATCCTCAAGAAAATACTGAGCAAGAAAATACTGCCCAAGAAACAGCTTCCCAAGAAACTACTCCCGAAGAAAGCACTCCCCAGGAAAATACTGGACAAGAAACTACTCTCTAAAAAACTACTTCCCAAGAAATTACTCCACAAGAATCTACTGGCAAGAAACTACTCCCCAAGAAAATATTCCCCAAGAACTACTGGGCAAGAAACGACTGGGCGAGAAACTACTCCTGAAGAAACTACTTGGCAAGCAACTACTGGGCAAGAAACTATGGGGGAAGAAACTACTTCACAAGAAACTACTGCCAAGAAACTACTCCCCAAAAAACTACTTGTCAAGAAACTACTGCCTACAGAAGTAGTCCCCAAGAAACCACTGGGCAAGAAACTACTGCGCAAAAAACTAAGAAACTACTCCCCGGGAAACTGCTTCCAAAGAATCTGCTGAGCAAAAAAACTACTCCCCAAGAAAGTACTGGGCAAAAAACTACGGGGAAAGAAACTACTTCCAAAGAAGCTACAGACAAGAAACTACTCTCCAAGAATCTACTGCCAAGAATCTACAGCTCAAGAAGCCACTGGAAAAGCAACCACTGGGCAAGAAACAACTTGGCAAGAAACTACTTCCCAAGAAAATACTCCGGAAGAATCTACTGGGCAAAAAACTACTCACCAGGAAAATAGTCCCCAGGAAACTACTTCTGAAGAAACTACTGGGCAGGAAAGTACTCTGCAAGAAACTACTGGGCTGGAAACTCTTCCCCAGGAAACTATACGGCAGGAAACTACTGGGTAAGAAACTATTGCCCACAAAAGTACTGCCAAAAAAACTACTGGGTAGGAAACTAATTCCCATGAAACTACTCCCCAAGAAACAACTGTCCCAGGAACTATACCCCAAGAAACTACTGGGCAAGGAAATACTGGGCAAGAAACTACTCCCCACGAAACTACTACTCAAGAAACTACACCCCATGAAACTACACTGCAAGAAATTATTGGGCAAGAAACTTCTGGGCAAGAAAGTACTGGGCAAGAAACTATTCTCCAAGAATCTACTGGTCAAGAATCTACTCCCCTAGAATCTACTGGCAAGAAACTCCTGGGCAAGAAACTACTCCCCAGTATTAGGCAAGAAACTACTAGGTAAGAAACTACTGCCCACAAAACAACACACAAAAATCTACCAGGCAAGAAAATACTGGACAGGAAGCTACTCCCCAGGAAACTACTTCTGAAGAAACAACTGGGCAAGAAACTACTCCACAAGAAACTACAGGGCTGGAAACTCCTCCCGGAGAAACTACTTGGCAGTAAACTACTGGGCAAGAAACTACTGCCCACAAAAGTACTGCCCAAGAAACTACTGGGTAGGAAACTACTCATCAAGAAACTACTCCCCAAGAAACTACTGTCCCAAGAACTACTCCCCAAGCAAGCACTGGGCAAGAAACTTCTGCCCAAGAAACAGCTGGGCAAGAATCTACTTCCCATGAAACTACTGGCCAAGAAACTACTCCCCAAGATGCTACTACGCAAGAAGCTACTGGGCAAGAAACTAGTCCCAAAGAAACTGCTGGGAAAGAAACTGCTGGGCAACAAACATCTGGACAAGAATCAACTCTCCAAGAAGCTACTCAGCAAGAAACTACTCCCCAGGAAACAACTGGGCAAGAATCTACCCCCCCAAGAAATTATTGGCCAAGAAATTACTCCCCAGGAAACTACTGGGCAAGAAATACCCCTCAGAAAACTACTGGGCAAGAAACTATTCCCCAAGAAACTACTCCTGAAGAAACCACTGGGCAAGAACCTACTGGGAGAGAAACAATGGGGAAAGAAAGTACTTCCCAACAAACTACTGCCAAGTAGCTTCTTGTAACTTCTAAGTAACTTCTCCCCAAGAAACTACCTGTCAAAAAACTACTGCCCACAGAATTAGTTCCCAAGAAACCAGTGGGCAAGGAACTACTCCACAAGAAACAACTGGGGAAGAAACTATGCCACAAGAAACTACTGGGCAAGAAACTTCTCCCTAAGAAACTACTGCCAGAAAACTACTGTGCTACAAACTACTGCCCAAGAAACTACTGCCCAAGAAACTACTGCCCAAGAAACTACCCCCCAAGAATCTACTCCACAAGTACTGGGAAAGGACCTACTCCCAAAGAAACTTCAGGGCAAGAAATTTTTGGCCCAGAAACATCTGGGCCAGAAACTACTCCCCAGGAAACTCCTGGGGAAGAAATTACTGGCAAGGAAACTACTGGGCAACAAACATCAGGGCAAGAAAATACTCAGCAAGAAACTACTGAGCAAGAAACTGCTCCCCTGGAAAATACCCCCCCAAGAAGATATTGGGCAGGAAACTACTTCCAAAAAGACTAATTCCCAAGAAACTCCCCAACAAGAATCTACAGGGCAAGAAACTTCTCCTTAAGATAAGATTTGGCAAGAAATTACTAGGTAAGAAATTATGGGGCAAGAAACTACTCCCTAAGAGACTACACCCCAGGAAACTACTCCCCAAGAATTACTGGGCAAGAAATTACTCCTGAAGAAACTACTAGGCAAGAAAGTACTGGGCAAAAATCCAACTGTAGGAGAATCTCATCCAGTGCTGAAAAAGAGACTTAAATTACTGCACTAGCTTCTTTGTGTGCTGGAAAAACAGAAAATGAACAGGGCTTGTGCACAGAGCAAAGTGACAAAGCACAAGCACACAACTCAAAAGCTGAGTGCAGTCAGTGTTCTCTAGACAAAATGCAGCTTTTAGTTCTTTAGAGCTCTGACATGGAAAAGTAGAAAATAGCCAGCAATGTCTTTGCTCTGGCTGCTGCAGACATGGAAAACTCCAGCTGTAGCAGAATCTCATCAAGAGCTGGAAGAAGGCAGGAAAGTTGCTCCAGTATCATCTTTGCTAGCTGAGGAAACAGAAAATGAACACGACTTTTGCATGGAGCAAAGAGACAAAGCACACAAAGTGAGAGCTGAGTGAAGTCTGCTCTCTCTGCAAAACAGGGCTTTTAGTTCAGACCAGCTCTGTAAAAGTCTTTCCAGCTCTCTTTACAGAGCTGGCAAGAACTGAAGAGCTTTAAAGCTCTTACAGAACCAAAAAGAGCTGTAAAGCTCATGCTGCTGCAGACACAAAAAACTCCAGCTGTAGTAGAAGCTCATCCAGGGCTGGAAAATGCAGGTAAGTTGCTTCAGTAGCTTATTTGCTTCATGGGAAAACAGAAAACCAATTGGGCTTGTGGACTGAACAAAGCGACAAGCACAAGCACACAAATGGAGAGCTGAGCACAGCATTCTTGCTGCAAAATGAAGCTCGTCTCTCTTTGCAGCCCTGCCATGGAAATAGAGCAACCAGCGATCAGCGCCTATGCTCTTGCTGCTGCAGACATGGAAAACACACTCTGGATCACCTGCAAATCCTAGAGTACAGAAAGTAGCAGGAAATATGATGCAGTAGTAGGCCCCCAAAAAGAAAGCTTTCCTTTTAGGAAAGGGAATGAAATCTTGAAAACAGAGAACAAAGTATAACAAACACTCAGGAAAAAAAGATATGATGAGAAAGAGTGTGAATGAAAACAACTGAGAAAATTTGGAACTGGAGGGATTGAGACCAAATGAACTGAGATGAAATGAAGGGGAGAGAAAAAAAAAACAATACCTCCAAAGTACTCCTATTCAAATGCTGAAATCAGGCAAGAAAGGTAAATAAAATAAGGAGTGGAAAAGAGATTGAAGACATGCACATTTAAAATGAAAAAGGGAAAATTTTGAAAGCACGTTTAAAGCAAAAAATGAATGGGATCACAAGAAGTGCAGGGAAAGGGAAGGAAGCCTGCCCAATTATTTCTTCAATGAAATCTTGAAAAGAGAGAACAAAGTCTAACAAACAATCAGGAAAGGAGATATGATGAGAAAAATTGCGAATGACAACAATACAAAAAATTTGGAACTGAATGGGTTGAGACCAAATGGACTGAGACGAAATGAGGGGCATTGAAAGGGATGAATACCTGCCAAAATTATTCCTATTCAAATGCTGACATCAGGCAAGGAAGGTCAGTGAAAAAGGAGAGGAAAAGGAATTGAAGACAAGAAATTGTAAAATGAAAAAGGAAAAATTTTGAAAGCAGGTGAAAAGAAAAAATGTATAGGATGACCAGAAGTGCAGGGGAAGGGATGGAAGCTTGCCCAGTTAATTTCAATGAAATCTTGAAAAGAGAGGACAAAGTCTAACAAACTATCTGAAAAGGAGGTATGATGAGAAAAACTACAAATGAAACAATGGAGAAAATTTGGAACTGCAGGGATTGGGATTAAATGGACTGGTGTGAAACAAGGGGCACTGAAAAGGACCAACACTTGCCAAAAGTACTCCAATTTAAATGCTGAAATCATGCAGGACATTTAAATATAAGAAGCAGAGGAAAAGGAATTAAAGACATGCAAGTTTAAAAGGAAAAAGGAAAAATTGTGACAGCAAGTGAAACGCAAAAAGTGAATGGGATTACAGGAAGTGTAAGGAAAGGGTGAGAAGCTTGCCCAATTAATCTTCAATGAAATCTTGAAATCAGAGAACAAAGTCCAACAAATGCTCAGGAAAGGAGATATGATGGGAAACAATGAGAATGGAAACAACCAAGAAAATTTGGAACTGGAGGGATTGAGACCAAATGGACTGAGATGAAATGAGGGGCAGTGAAACAGAACAACATTTGCCAAAAGTGCTCCAATTCAAATGATGAAACCAGGCAAGAAAGTTAACCATAAGAAGGAGTGGGAAATTAATTGAAGACATGAAAGCTTAGAAGGAGAAAAGAAAAATTTTGAAAGCAAGTGAAAAACAAAAAGTGTACGGGATGACAAGAAGTGCAGGGAAAGGGATGGAAGCTTGCCCAATTAATCTTCATTGAAATCTTGAAAACAGTGAGCAAAGTATAACAAATACACAGAAAAGGAGATATGATGGGAAAAATTGCGAATGGAAACAACTGAGAAAATTTGGAACCACACGGATTGGGACCAAATGGACTGAGATGAAATGAGGGGCATGAAAAGGACCAACACTTGCCAAAAGTACTCTAATTCAAATGCTGACATCAGGCAAGAAGGTAAAGAAAAGAAGGAGAGGAAAAGAGATTGAAGACATGCAACCTTAAAATGAAAAGGAGAAAATTGTGAAAGCACGTGAAAAGCAAAGAGAGAATGGGACATGAAGTGCAGAGAAAGGGACAGAAATCTGCCCAATTAATCTTCGTTGAAATTGCAAGATTTCATTCCCTCTCCCAAAAGGAAAGTCTTCTTTTCAGGAAAGCGAACAAAATATTGAAAACAGAGAACAAAGTCGAACAAACACTCAAGAGAAGAGATATGATGAGAAACATTGCGCATGAAAACAACCGAGAAAATAAGGCCCCAAAGGGATTGAGACTAAATTGACAGGGATGAAATGAGGGGCACTGAAAATTACTAGCTCTTGCCAAAATTACTCCAATTCAAATGCTGGCATCAGGCAAGAAAGGTAGATAAAAAAGGAGAGGAAAAGGAATTGAAGACATGCCAGCTTAAAAAGAAAAATGGAAAATTTTGAAAGCACGTGAAAAGCAAAAATTGGATAGGATGACCAGAAGTGCAAGGGAAGGGATGGAAGCTTGCCCAATTAATATTCAATGAAATCTTGATAAGAGAAGACAAAGTCTAACAAACACAGAGAAAAGGAGATATGATGAGAAAAATTGCTAATGGAAACAACAGAGAAAATATGGAACCACACGGATCGGGACCAAACGGACTGAGATGAAACGAGGAACAATGAAAAGGACCAACACATTCCAAAAGCACTCTTATTCAAATGCTGCACTCAGGCAAGAAAGGTAAAGAAAAGAAGGAGAGAAAAAGAAATTGATGACATGCAAGATTAAAATGAAAAAGGGAAAATTTTGAAAGCACGTGAAAAGTAAAAAGTGAATGGGATGACAAAAAGTGCAGGGAAAGGGATGGAAGCTTGCCCAATTAATCTTCATTGAAATCTTGAAAAGAGAGAACAAAGACTAACAAATGCTCAGGAAAGAAGATATGAGAAACAGTGCAAATGAAAAAAATTGAGAAAATATGAAACCAGATGGATTGAGACAAATGGACTGAGATGAAATGAGGTGCAGTGAAAAGGACCAACACTTGCCAAAATTGCTGTGATTAAATTCTGCAATCAGGCAAGACAGGTCAATTAAAGAAGGAATGGAAAAGAGATTGAAGACATGCACGTTTAAAATGTAAAAGGGAAAATTTTGAAAGCACGTGAAAAGCAAAAAGTGGATGGGATGACAAGAAGTGCAGGGAACAGGATGGAAGCTTGCCCAATTAATCTTCATTGAAATCTTGAAAACAGAGAACAAAGTCTATCAAACGCTCAGGAAAGGAGATATGATGAGAAAGAGTGCAAATGAAAACAACTGAGGAAATCTGGAACTGGAGGGGTTGAGACCAAATGGACTGAGATGAAATGAGGGGCAGTGAAAAGAACAAACACTTGCCAAAAATACTCCAATTCAAATGCTGCAATCAGGCAGAAAATGTTAATAAAAGAAGGAGAGGAAATCAAATAGAAAACATGCAAGTTTAAAACTCAAAAGGGAAAATTTTGAAAGCACATGAAAAGCAAAAGTGAATGGGATGACAGGAAGTACAGGAAAAGGATGGAGAATCTGCTCAATTAATCTTCATTGAAATCATGAAAACAGACAATAAAGTCTAACAAACACACAGGAAAGGAGATATGATGAAAACCATTGTGAATGAAAACAACCGAGAAAATTTTGAACCAGATGGATTGAGACCAAATGGGCTGAGATGAAATGAGGGGCAGTGGAAAGGACCAACACTTGCCAAAAATGCACCAATTCA